>NC_135965.1:31194840-31497764 GCF_053455715.1 Rhinoraja longicauda
TCCCATTCACTTCATAAAACTGATGTAAAAATATACCTTGTTAATCAAGTCTCAAATGTAAGGTCCATGGGTTTTACCCCAACTTCTCATTTGGAGCACTGTCATAGGCCTGTGCACTTTGTCAAAGTTTGCACACTCTGAGAAATGCAGCAGTCATGAATAAATATCAGCTAAATAAGTTATCTGACACCAACAGAAGCACTGCCTATTTCTTATTGTGGAAGGTGGCACAAAGTAGGAGACAGCAGCAATTACTGGAGGTGGGGAGTGATGCATCTACATGCTTTTTCTCCGAAGGATAAATAAGCTAAAATTAAAATGAGATTGAAACTAAAATTAAGATGAGATTAAAATGAGATTAAAATTAGATTGGTGAGAGTTAAAAGGAAAGAAGAATATGCAAAATGCATGCCTGCACCATTAGCAATTAGTAAACCAGAAGAGGTGAACTTATTGAGAATGAAGTTATATTTATACTTAATGCTCTATCTATTATTCCACATTACATCCATTTCCAAACCCCTTCTGGTTTACGAGTACTTATGGTGGAGGCATATGCTATGTATATCCTCCATTTAGCACAATGCAACGCATATTTTAAAAATTCAGTTGAGAACATATCAGCGAAAGAACTTTCACACGAAGGTGAAGTTGAAGGAAAACCAGCATTCGATTTCACAATCATATGTATTACCATTGGCAATAGGATAGAGATGGGGATGGGGTGGTTGGTAAGAACATGATATAATGATAGTACAAATATGCTCTGGAAAGTGCAAGGCAAGGCCAGATCTCAGTAAGGCAAAGTTTTAGTGATAATACCCTTCAGCCCACTAGTCTATGTTAACCATCATGCATTCATTTTTATATTAATTTTGCCCTAACCTATTTTATTCTCCTCACATTCCATGAATTCCCCCTATGCTACCCCACACAGATTCTACCACTCATCTACATACCAGGAACACATTTCAGTGACCACAAACCTAACAACCTGAACATTTTTGGGATGTGGCAGGAAACCAGAGACCCGTTAGACACCCATGTAGAAGGACATGCAAAGACCACACAGAAAGCACCAGTGGTCAAGACTGTAAAGGATAAGACTAGGTGCAGAATAATAATGCTGCCATCAAATTAATATTACAGGCTAGATGTTGTCATGATTTCCCTATGAACAATCATTCCACGTGTGCATTCTAACCTAATTACAATTATGCCACTTTCCATCAAAAGTATGCATGAACATTGTAAGTCTCATTGTAATGTTTGGACACCTTGTGAAACTGACAATGTGTAAAACTGAGCTTAGAAACATACAAGATGGAAGCAGGCCATTTGGCCCACCATGTCCATGCTGTCTTCTTCCCACCTACATTCATCCCATTTACTCACAATAAGTCCATAACCTTCTGTGCCTTGGGAATTCAAATACTTGTCTCGGTACTTCTTAAATGGGGTGAGAGTTTGCCCCCATCACATCTTCAAGGCAGTAGATTCCATACTCCAACCAACCTCTGTTCACAAACTATCTGTATACGTCCTACCTCTCAACTTAAACCAATGCACTTTTTGTCTTATCTACTCCCACCATGGGAGAAATAAATTTACTATCAACCCAATTTGACCCGTTCATAATTTTAGATATCTCTCTCAGATTACATCTCAATCTCCTCCACTCCAGCCTCTCTTTATAAGTGTAATGCTCCAAATCAGCAAACTTGGTGAATCTCCTCTACATCCTGTACAGTGCAATCAGATTCTTTCTGAGGCAACCAGAACTGCACACAATATTCCATTTTTGGCCTGACCAATTTTTTTTTTAAAGCTGTAACATGGCCTCCTAGTTTTTATATTCTATACCACAGTCAATGAGGCAATATATCAGCGAGACCAAGCATAGACTTGGAGATTGTTTTGCTGAACAATTACACTCAGACTGCCTTGGCCCATGTGATGTCCCAGTTGCCAAACATTTTAATTGCCCTTCCCATTCCTGTACTGACATTTCTGTCCTGGGCCTTCTCCACCGTCAACGTGAGGCCACATGCAAATTGGAGGAACAGCACTTTATATTTCACGGGCAGCTTACAACCCAGTGTTATGAACATTGATTTCTCTAACTTCAAGTAACACCTGCATTCCCTCCCCTCCCTTCTCTTCCCCCATCCCCACCCACATCGTCCTACTAGTTCCACTGGTCGCATCCTTGTATCCCTCTTGTCATCACACCCTCCCCAGCCAACAATGGGACATTATGGGGTCCACCCTTCCTGAGGTCATCTGTTGCCGGCCCTGATTTATTTTCGCCTCCATTTTATTTCCTTGCCCCTCCCCCCCTTCAGTCTGAAGAAAGTTTCCAACCCGAAACGTCATCTATTCTTTTTCTCCAGTGATACTGCTGAACCTGCTGAGCTACTCCAGCATTGCGTCTACCATACCAATAACTCTGTTGCTCTTGTCTTTTTGTGATTCGAATGCATTTTTGTGCTCCCGCTATTGCTTGAAATTTAAGAATGTGAGCACCATGTGTTGGAGGTTAACATCCAAATTTGGAACTATTCAACACTGGATATTTCCATTAGACAATAATTACATTGACTGTTCTAGCTGCATGAAAAATCAGAACAATTGTTTATGATTCCTTCCATAACTCCAAAGTCCTAGAAGCTATTTTTAAGCATGCTATCACCCCGCTTCTATCATTCATATTATAGAATATCATTCTTTTTTTTTTAAATGCAAAAAACAGTGACAAAGGAGCAAACATAAGTAGTGTCGAACTGTTTTTTCTAACAAATCTAGGACAGATCAAGTGTCATTCTTTGGAAAACCAACAATAAGTGTTCACATAAATCTGGGTGATTGGTGGGTGAGGTTTGGGGCAGCAAAACAAGGTCTGATTAGCTTAATACGGTGACTAAAGTTCGGCAAAGTAAGATTAGATAGATTATAAATTCTTGACATTAGAATAACTGTCGTGCAGCATGTGGAAATAGTAAAGAAAACATTTAACTAATTGCATTGATCGGCATTTGTAAATTAGCATGGTCTTAGCATGAAGACCATCAGAACACAGAGGAATCGCTGTCAAAAACATGTTATAAAAACAGTAATGGTAGATTGTAGAACAACATTGATGATACTTTTATAGGAATCTAAAGTTTGAATTTGCATTATAGCATGTTTTAGCATATTACAGAGCAAACATAAAACAATGCAGCACAGGAGCAAGCCCTTGGCCCTAAAATGTCTGTGCCGAATGTGATGCCAAGTTAAACTAATATCTCCTCTCTCTTCATTAACAAATAAAGAAGAACTACAAAAAGAAAACATTTTGGAATTAGTTAGGTTTCTGTTAGCTGTATTGCATTGATGAACGGCTGTAAAGTAAGGGAAACGTAAAAAATTCACCTCAATATTTTCATAAGTCAGCTCGTTCAGATGTCCATGAATCTGGTATTCGCCACTCGAGGAGGAAGCTGATGGACCAGGCTGAGAAGAGCGAATTGCTGCATTTTAGTAGGAAAAATTAGACGAGTCAGTATGAACTGGGGAGCACATTCTAAAAGGATACAAGAGCAATTTGGGATGTGTGTGCATTCTTTGCCAAGAGTGGCAGAGCAGACCAAGAGTGTGGTTAACAAAAACAATTCCACATTTCCATAATTCCACGTTTAAGAACAAAAAATGATGTTGAACCTTCAAATGATTTGGTCAGAAAGAGCAAATGTTGCCCCCTGAACTGAAGAGGATAATTTGTTATGAGGAATAAGGATATGGTTGAGGAATTAATCAATTAGTGTGCAACTTGCTTCACAGAACTTAAAACATGCCAAACATATTACTGAAGCAACGGTCCAGTGGGAATGGTGGTTCATAAGATAGTACTAAAAAGTTGATAGGTTTGAAAACTGATAAATGATCACAATCAACACGGTGCTCTACATCAAAAGTTTTGACGGAGGTGCTTTTTGAAATTACAAATGTTTTGGTTGTCACCTTTCAAAGTTCTATAAACACTCGAATTGTTCCTGGGAATTGGAGAGTACCTAATGGGGCCACACTATTTTGATAAGAAGGGAGAAAGAAAACATGGAACTATTGCTTGATGCCAGTGGTAATGAAAATGCTGGATTCTGTAATGCAGAAAGTGATTTTTAAAAACTTAAGAAGAATAATAGGACTGAAGAGAGCCAATGTGTTTATGAAAAGAAAATCACATTTGAATAATCTGCTACAGTTTCTTGAGAATGCAATTAGTAGTATCAATAAAAGGGAACTTGTAGGTGTAGTGTTATCAGATTTTCTGAAGGTTTTTGATAAGGTACCATATAGAGATTGTTTAACAAGATTGAAATACAAAGAATTGAGAATTGATTATCAGCCAGAAAGTAAAATGTGTGAATAAATAGATCATTTAGCTTTTATGGAGCATTTGCAAAAGAAAATTGGGTTAGAGACTGGTAGGTGGAACCAGATGGGGTTGGAATGAAGGGCAGGGGAACGGGAAAATGTGAACAAAAGGAGAAGGCAATTAGGTCAACAGGTAAGTGTATGCAGGAGGAGAACTCCAGGGTTTTTTCGTATCTGAAATTGGAAATTTCTATGTTCATAGCATTTGTTTGTAATCTACCCAGGTGAGGTGCTGGAAGACTAGAAGGTAGCTAATATTGTGCCTCTACTTAACAACTATCGACTGGTAAGGCTAACATTTTGGAAGGTTACCATAGAGGATTCTGGGGAATAAGATATACATTCATTTGGAAAGACAGGAGTTGACAAGTTATAGTCAGCATGCTTTTGTGCATGGGAGGTCTAACAAATTTGATTGAGTTTTTTGAAGATTTAACTTAGAAGGTTGATGAGGATGGGGCTATAGACATAGTCGTTGTCTACATGGGCTTCAGAAAGGCTTTTGATAAAGTTCTGCATGGTAGGCTGCACTGGAAGATTAAGATTGCATGGGATCCAGGGAGATCTAGCTAAATGAATACATAATTTGTTTAATGGTAGGAAGTAGAGGGTAGTGGTGCAGAATTGTGCTTTCGAACTGGAATCCTGTGACTAGTGAAGTACCTCTGGGATTAGTGCTAGGCCCTTTGTTTTTTTCATCTATATCAACAATTTGGATGAGATTGTTCAAGGCATGATATTTTGCAGATGACACTAAATTAGGTAGCATCATAGACAGTGAAGATAGTTATGAAGAATTACAGTGGAATCTTGACCAGCCTAGCAAGTGGGCCAAGGAATGGCAAATGGAGTTTGATTCATACTGTCGTGAGGCTGCCTGTAATTCTCCGAATTCTCCCTATTTCCCTTCTTAAACAAAGGAACCACATTAACGGTTCTCCAACCGTCCGGGTCATTGCCTGTGGCTAGAGAAGATGCCAAGATCTTCATAAAGCCTGTTGCAATCTCCCCTCTTGCTTCTCTCAATAACCTGGGATAGATCCCATCAGGCCCTGGGGATTTATCCACTTTAATACTCTTCAAGAGCCCCAACACCTTCTCTTCTTAATCTCAAACCCACTTTGCATATTAGTATTCTCCACACTGATCTCTATGTCCTTCTCCTTGGTGAAAACAGATGCAAACTACTTGTTTAATACCTTGCCAACAGCCCCTCACCACAAGCACAGATCCCCTCATTTATCCTTGAGCAGGTCTACCTTCTTCCTCGTTACCCTGGATTTATTATTTCACGTTGAAGTGTTCTAAATTTGGTGCACACCATGAGGTTGTATTACTAACTATTATTGACCTCATTGTTTATAGACTATCTCCCAAGTACTCAATTTACAATATATAGTCAGTACCTTTAACGAAGAGATAGTTTTCAGACATTCTTTTGTTTGTATGCTTGGAAACACGCCCTTCTTCTCCGATGACATGACAATTCACTGTTCATTATCACTTATCTGTGTAATTGTGAACATTTACCTTGGAAATTAACAGCAAATTTGGGGTTTCTGTGAAAATGCAGATGTCTAAATTTTTCATGAACTGTTTGTGATATTTCTTTTTATCAGCACACTCTGACATTCATGTAGCCCACCTTGGAAATATGAAGCTGCAGAGATTTTCCACTGCTTATGTGGGGAAACACACACAAACAACAAGTTGAGACATTCCCCCTCAATTTCAATGAACGAGAACAGCTGTAATGATTTAATAATTTTAAAATGTTCATGTTATTTTTATATTTTATACTTAATTTTTTTTAAAAAACCCAACAGGTTTAGATATTTGTAACAGCTTTGATAGTTAAAGTATGGGTTTTAAAGCTTTTCAATTGTACGTGGAGAGGCTTGTACTAACCTCCACCCTCCCTATTGTGATGGAATTCTGTTGTTGGTTTCTCATAGTAAATTCTCACTGAAAAGACTGTAAGGTTAGTGGAATTATCTTTTCCTGAGGCAACAAGTGACTACAAATGACTACAAACTTTGAGCCAGCATTTCAAATACACTTTTTTTCTAATCAAGGAATATTGAGCATTATGTCTTTTTTAGGATTTGATTAAGATCTGGGTCTCTAATTGAACACTTAACCAGTGTAAGGTAAGGGATTTTACCTATGTTTACTCCAGTACATCATGCATACTTCCAGTAGGGTTTAGTTTAGTTTATTGTCACGTGTACTGAGGTATAGTGAAAAGCTTTTGTTGCATGCTAACCAGTCAGCAGAAAGATAATACATGATTACAATCGATCCATTTACAGAGCAAAGATACATGATAAGGGAATAATGTTTAGTGCAAAATAAAGCCAACAAAGTCCGATCAAGGAAAGTCCGAGGGTTATCAAAGAGGTAGATAGTAGTTCAGCACTGCTCTTTGGTTGTGGTAGGATAATACAGTTGCCTGATAACAGCTGGGAAGAAACTGCCCCTGAATCAGGTGGTATGCATTTTCACACTTCTATACCTTTTGCCTGATGGGAGTGGGGAGAAGAGGGAGTGGCCAAGGTACGACTCATCCTTGATTATGCTGCTGGCCTTGCCGAGGCAGCGTGAGGTGTAAATGGAGTCAATAGAAGAGAGGTTAGTTTATGGGATCGTCTGGGCTGTGCCACAATTCGCTGCAAGTTCTTGCTGGCAAAGTTTGAGCAAAGCATATATTAATAAGTATGTTTGTTCTCTCCAGAGAACGTGGGAAATCAATAAATAAAAATTTCCCGAGATTAAGATAATATCCTGCAACATTTGTAATATCAATGATCAGATTAAAATAACAAATGTTCTTGTAATTTCGTAATTTTGGTTATTAAACTCCCAACACAAGACTGTTCAAATATATTTATTAAAATTCTACAAGCTGAATCTGAAAACAGCAGCAACTTTTTTTTTAAGGGAGATTTTCATGGACTCTACTGGGTGGAAACAGAGTGGTAATCCAATAGAAGTAATGGGGAAAAGCTTAGCTTCCCACTCTTTCCTATGTTATGGCTAGAAAAACACACATGGGAGATAAAAGAGATTAAGTAACTCCACAATGTTTCTTTTTTGTAGTTACTCTTCACTTGCTACTGGACTTGTTTCCAGCATCCTAGAGCACTTTAAAGATGACAGTTTTTAATCTGATAAATATTAGTCTACCTAAATTATTCAGTTTGATCCCTATTCCTTACATAGAGTAGCAACCAAGATCATGTGTGACTAATATGGAAAATTTAAAATAGTTGGCAGATAATATATTAAAAAATAGCATGGGCAGTGCTTTTATGTACACAAAATGGTGATGAAACATATGATTAATAAATATATGTATTATGTGGTTGAAAAACAGAATAATGATGTTTCACTTTTTAGAGGTGCCGGTACACTGTACTGGTGTATACCATCACAAAAAGAAGCACTTAGCAGAGGTATCTAATTGCAATTAAAGTAATGCTTGGAGAGGGTAGGGTCAGTTATTGATGAAGAGGGAAATTTAAACGTGGATGAAATTATGAGAAAAAAATATAATATAATAGATTTTTTACAAATTAATTGAGTATTGAATGAGATGCGTGTGTAAATAGAATGAATTTAGAAAAACTCAGAAATACAGAACTAAGATGAGCCTAGGACCAGATGAAGTATTTTCAAGATTTGAAGATAGGGAAGAGAAGACAGAGGATCACATCCAATCACAGTTTATGAGTGATTAACAAATATAAATGTAGAATATTCAGTGTTTACGTTATGTGTTTTGTTACTTGGCTAAGTTATCAAAAGGTATCTGAAACAATTAATTGGATGAGCAACCAAAAGGTAATGAAATTGGTTATGTAGTTCAGCTCTATGAGGTACCTGTTTGGTATGAATTTTCTTGCCAAGGAAGAATTAATGCCTTTCTGAATGCAAAATGGCAAAATAAACCTCATGTTCCTGCAGGTTTCACTGACCTTTATTCAGCTATACACCTGAAGAAGACCAGAAATGGTAAGATTCAAATTATTTTTCTTGGGTCAGGAGGAAACCATGATCTTGCCTACTCTGGAGTTCTATATAAATATGAAGTTGGGTCATGTTTAAAGAACCTCAATATTGTGTTGGCCCAGAACTGACAACTGCAACATTCTTCATAAAATTTAATTTGTGAGCAATCTTTTCTCTGTTTCTAATTAGAAGACTTTCATTTTGTTTTTTAGTCTTGGACATTTTACAGACCAGTCTCATCTTAATTCCCTCTCTTTTCAGATTTTTTTACTATGCCATTCACTTCAATGTCTTTTGCTAACTAATTGTGATTATTTCCTTCCTCATTAAGGTTGTTAGTTTTAATCTGTGTAAAACTGTATAGGTAATGTGACCTAAAATGATTAATGTTAGTATGTCACAAAGCCATTTAACTACTGAAATTTCATAGGTAAACTGGATTTATCAGAGCTAGCTGACTAAATATTCAATTCTGCTCAGCATTTGTCTGGATGACGCCACACTGAACAAAATCTTCAGTTAAGTGCAACTCTTTTTCATAAAGGACAGCTCTGCCATTGTACCTAATGGTACAATGTGCCCGTTCAAAATACAGCATTCACAAGCACCAACAGAATTTTATCATCATTAATTTTAACCTTATCATCTGGCAAATTTATTGGGACTGGAAGCATTGCCCAGTGCAGTTGGGATTGTTGAAGGGCTTATCTTTGATTGGGAGTGACTTTGACACAAGAACAAACCATCAATTGATATAAATTGTCCTATAATAAGTGAATGAAAGTGGAGTTGGCTGGCCCTCATACACTGGAGGCAGAAGAAAAATGATAGCAGCAAAATCAAGACCATTTTTGACCAAGCATGGCTCCAAGAAGTCCAGGGAGGTCAGCAAAGACTTAGGGATATTAATCGCCTCGTGCATATTTCAAAACCTGTGGTAAGGCCAGAAATACTATTAAGGACCAATTAGCAACACACATCATTCATTCTGTTTCTGCATTTTCACTGTATTCAAAATCATGTAATATTGACAAATGATTTGAGGAATATTTGTGAAACAATTGTATAGATTCCATGCATTCTGAATTATTTACTTAAAATGTCTTGATATAAATTGTTTCCGATTGATTTTGTACAATTATACACAGAGCCACTATGTATGTTGGTAATTTTCTTAACTCCTCAGTAGTCTACTTGCAAGGTTGATGATTGGCATCTCAATATGACATTAAAAAATAACTATTTATAATGAAATCAATAAAAAATTGGTTCAAATTGTCCAGTTGTGTTACTATGGACTCTTGAGCATATAATTCAGAATGATACATCAATGGAACATTTTTAGAAGTTGCACCTTTCAGATAAGAAGTTAAAGTGAATCACCAACTTCTGGTATTAGAAGAAGAGCAGTGAAACATTCCTAGTGGCCTGGACAATATTCATCCTTTAACTTTCACTACCAAAAAGACTGATTATCATTTGTTGCTGTTTGAACAAATTGAATTCTCTGTTTTCTACATCACAATGGAGACTTTACCTCAAAAATAATTAACTGATTGTGAAATGCTTTGAATTGGCTCAAAGCTTTGAAAGATGTTATACAAATGTAAGTTCTTTCTTTAACTGTGCTGTTTTTATGTGTTTCTCCCATTAAGTCACTCTGCTGCACTGTGTGTGCTCAGTCTCTTCTATGTTTGTACTCTTCCAGAGGTACAAGCAGACAAAGGCTGTCCATATTAAGGGAATGTGAACCGGGAATTGATAGATCGTAAAGTGCCTTGGAGGTGAGAGAGAGTGCTGAATAAGGTTACATTTTCCCTTATATCCTCTGAGAGTGAAAGGTTGTGGTAGATAGAGCCTTCTGAATGCAGAATTGTAAGTCTGACAGACTTTAAAGTTGAAGTTGCTAGGAGAAAAGAAAAGGATCTTGCATGGAACAGGAAAGAGAGCTTATCTGAATCAACTTTGGTGAAGAAGGAGCTGTGGTAAGGTAAGTGCAGAAAAAACCCCATATAATTTATAATGTGCAGGAAGAAACTGCAGATGCTAGTGTAAACCAAAGATAGACACAAAAAGCTGGAGTAACTCAGTGGGTCAGATATCATCTCTAGAGTAAATGAACAAGTGACGTTTCAGGTTGAGACAATGTCTCCTGTTCATTTTCTCTAGAGATGCTGTCTGACCCGCTGAGTTCCTCCAGCTTTTTGTGTCTATCATATGGTTTATAATGTTAGTCAATAAATGGTTTATATATTTATACTGGAATCAGATCATTTTAACCCCACGTGTGAATAACTAACGGCAAGATAAACTATTCTAGACCTAGGTGAGAAAAGCTAACTACCCAAACTCACTAAACTAACAGCCATCTTCATTAGTCAATTGCATGATGTACATGCAAAGCATGTTTAACAAGACTAATAAGATATGCAGTGAGATGAAATACAGACCAATTGCCTTAATAATTGAGGTTTTATATTTATTTTTCCTTTCAAAATATCATCCATGACAAATTACTAATAATACTGCATGTTTTTACATGGAAAGTGCCACTGTTTAAATGAAGTTACTTTCAACATTGACTTGCTTTCCCACAAACACCGCCCACCAACCACCTTGCACAAATACACACACTATCACACAGGGAATGTGACAAATTCCTTCAATTGTTAAGGTCACTGTCCTTTTATTTAGGTCATATTGTACCATATCCACGCTTTAGTATAATAGAAATTAAATGTAACCACATTTTTTGCTTGTTTAACTATAAATCTTGCTACAGTTCCTGTGCTATGTCCCCAATTGTCTAGCAGTGAAAATGGGTGACAGAATCCCCTGTGGGAAATTATATTTTCCAAGGCTATGGCCAGAAAGTGGTTTATGCAAAGCTTAATAACCTGTAATCTAACCCCAAATGTGTTAACCAAACAAAACAAATGACCATATCAAATATTTGTAGCGATCTATTCTCTAGCTCAGGCAAAAGAATTTGGAGTAATGGAGAAATATGAACCCAATGGATATGATTATAAAGTATCCTCTTACTTCCTCCAGTAAAGACCTCAAAAAACACCCTAATTCTATTTCATTGTTATATCTAGGCCATGCTGAATAATGCACTTGGGAACAATGACTAATTTGTGATGTTCACCTGGGAAAAAGGGTTTATAAAACCAAGCACTGTACAAACCGTTATCTCAGATCCAACAGAAAGTTTGAATTCAGGGGATCTGCGCCACAGGTGAGGAAATTTCCAATGAAGACACTGTTTTACATACAGAGGAAAGTTGAGTTTAAATACTATGGTGCAATCTTTGCCATGATGTTTTGTTACGTGTGTCCAAAAAACAGATTATAATTGATGTGAAATATAAATTCATATTGATATTTGTAATTTGAACATTTTCTTTATTTAATTTTAACCCCATGATCTATTCATTATTTGAAATCAGTAAACATTGTTCCTTTTTTCAAAAACTTAAGTTTGAGATGTTCTCCTGCATGAATCAGGTTATGAGAATGATTCCCTGTGATGTGGGATATCACACGCATGGTCAAATTTTAAGAAGTCTGGTAGAATAAGCTGCAGATTCGATCACAATGCTAGAATTTATTATTAAGGATGTATGGAAGGAAAATCATATTTGAGAAATCTATTATAAATTTTAGAAATGGTAACTACCCAGATAGATAATGATGAACCAGTGGATGTGATTTATTTGATTTTCAGAAGGCGATACCAAAGGTTATTGAAAGAAAATCGAAGCATGTGGGATTTATGATAATTACTAGCATGGATTGGTTAATAGTCAGACAATAGATGGGATGGAATAGAAAAGTCATCAAGTTGGAAGGCTCTGGATGTTGTAAGGATTAAAAAGCTTGGGTCCCAGCTGTTCAGTAAATTAGATGAGGAGACCAAGTGTAACATGTCCAAGTTTGCTGATTACACCAAAGGTTTATGCTAGAGTAAAAAGGATGCAAAGAGGCTTCAGTGTGATATAGACAGGCAAATGAATGGTTCGGCCATTCAGGAGTCAGATGAGATTTCTTCACTCATTAGTTGCTATGGAGGGCCAGTTTTTCAAGACAAAGATCAATAGATTCTTAGATAGAAAGTGAATCAAGGAATCTGGGCTGAATAGTGGAGCAGACACTGACAGAATAGATTTCTCCTGTTTTTTTCTGGTTCTGTTTAAAAGTAACTGATTTTCAAATCCTTCATTCAGAATATTTTGACAGTATTTCACAAATTTGTGATGCACTATTCTTAAACCTCATGTAAATTATTGACTTTCTCCTCAGAATGATCACAGATTAATTTTCTTAGATAGTCCTGGGAATCAATAGGGAAAATGTAGAAATTTAGTATTGTACTATATCATTATCCTCTTCCAGAAATATGAAGTTAACAAAAATAACAATTTGATTTTTCGTGAATTCCACTGAAGGTTAAAAATGACTGAAAGTCAACTTTCTGAAAATTTTGACAAGCCCTATTTCTTGCAAAGAGCTAATTATACAGGAGGACTATTTCAAGAAGCCATATCGCCATCTGAACTGAAATCATAGTGAAAACACTTTAAAGTAACTCTAACCTGTCAGTTTTAGAAATGAAATATCCTTTTAAATGAAGAATAAAGTTAATTTGTTCAATTAGAAACAACTGTAATGTACTGAAATGATACTAGGCCAACTGAAATTTGACTAACTCTGCTTCGATGACCAACTGAACGGAGATGAATTTGGCTGTGCTTTCGTTTAGTGACAAGCCTATTTTTGTTCACTACATAGATTTTCAAATCAACACTGAACACTCAGATGAGGCACCAGAAGCTGACTTATTTGTGGAAGTGTCAATTGTGCCTTGAGGGGAGGATTTAAAAGAAGTATAAACTAAACAAATACAGCCACAACCTGAGCAGCTATTCTATTCTCTTGCTGCTGGCATTTAACAAAACCAAAGCAAGAGAATTTGAGGAATCTGAAATAAGTTTTTAAATTCACATTAAAAAATTCACGAAATAACTCATTTATTTTAGCAGCATGGAAAGGCACTCTCTTACGTATTGTTGATATGGTGACGCGTTCTCTGATAATTGTGAAGGACTATGAAAAAGTATTATTATGAGATAAACATATACTTAAACCCTCCCTCAATTTCTTGTCATAAATTTTAATGTAAATTAATCTCTTAGGGTTGCCGTTGCAGTTTGCAGCGACAGAATGAAACAGGGTGGATTTCTGCCAACTTAATTTGGAACACACTGAGGTAGTTTTGCTTAAATTTGGGTCAAAAACTTAAGTATTCACATCTTACTCTGGAAGATAACCTGGGTTGACCACTCAATATGACATTGAGACATGCTGCATCATCAGAGGTGCTGTGAAATAAATGGAGAGATATACTATTGTCTACGATTTAAATTGAAACATAAGTCTTGATGAAGAAGGGGAAAGATTTTTTTGATTGGTCTGGTTCACTTTCCCCATTCAGAGAACCAAAGGCAAATCAACTGATCGTTTATTGTCAGTTGCTGTTTGTAGGACAATAGACAATAGGTGCAGAAGGAGGCCATTCGGCCCTTCGAGCCAGCACCGCCATTCAATGTGATCATGGCTGATCATTCTCAATCAGTACCCCGTTCCTGCCTTCTCCCCATACCCCCTGACTCCGCTATCCTTAAGAGCTCTATCTAGATCTCTCTTGAATGCATTCAGAGAATTGGCCTCCACTGCCTTCTGAGGCAGGACCTGGACTTTAATTGTAATTAGGTCCAAAAAATTGTGATACTCTTTTCAAATAGTAAAGCAAAACTAAGCATTGGTTTAATAGCTCACTTGAAAATGAATTTGTATTTTCCATTGATGGCATGTAAGACTATTCATGTTTCCAAATACACAGGGCGTGATGTTAAAAATCCAAAGTGCCAAATGTCAACTTGCTCCCGGTGGTGATGGGAGGGTTATGCACTCACCTATGCTCCTCCGATGTTGGGAAAGGCTGGGCAGACACGTAATTGGGGTTATGAATAAATATAGAGAGTGATATATAGGAACGAGCAAATAAATATTTTGACTTTCTCCATTGCGATTATAGAAATGACATCATTTGAGATGCACTGCAATGAAACTGGCTAGACAAAGTAGTGCTTTAGTAGAAAATTAACCTGTTCCATATGAATTGTATTTTTTGTTGCATGGGGCCCCTTCACTTGATGTACAAGTAAATTTCATTCTGCATATTACCCACCCACAGGTTTTGGAGTCAGATTAAGGATGTTGAATGTATTTACGCTTTGGGCTCTGCTCACAATTGCGGAAGGTACTCTTCAAAATGAAACTGGGCAGCCATCAAGTCGTGGACTTCCTGATCCATCTGTTGAGTATAACATGTGTCCCATTCCAAACCAAGACTATCCTTTCAACGCAGATATGGTCCCAGCATACTGTGTCTGTATGCATTGTAAAGGGCCAAAAGGAGATCAAGGTCATAAAGGAGACAGAGGAAACTTTGGAGTACCAGGTAGACTTTGAATGTTCTTAATAAATCTGCAATGTATTTGTTAACAAATGTTATTCATGAACAAAACATCACTCAAGCAACCACTTCATTAGTTATGAGTTTATAACACTGAATCAATCCTTATAAAACTAATCTAGTCCCAATAAAATTGAACAGCTCATGTGAAATAGAATCAGTCATAAGACCCTGCAAAAAATAATAAAGTGTAAAATTGAACTAGTCCCCACCCCCAAAAAAAATCTTGTTTCCATAAAACTTAACCTATGTTGTGTCAATAGTGTATAAAAAATAGTAATGAAGGGATAAATAGGTGAATGTTTGTGTTTACATAGTTTTTCAGCTTCCATGACAATCCAGTTAAAATTACAAATGGATGAATGGGGGACTCCTGCAGAAATTCACCCAAAGAATTATTTTGAGGTTGTAAATAATTTATTTTAATATGCTGATTTAGTTTAGTTTAGATACAGTGCAGAAACAGGGCCTTCCTGGCCCACCAAGTCCGCACCGATCAGCAATCCCCGCACACTCACACTATCCTACACTAAGGACATTTTTTACATTTATTCCAAGCCAAATAACTTACAAACCTGCACAATTTTGGAGTGTGGGAAGAAACCAAGGATCTCAGAGAAAACCCATGCAGTCATGGGGAGAATGTACAAACTCCGTACATACAGCACCCGTAGTCAGGATTGAACCCGGGTCTCTGGCACTGCAAGCGCTGTAAGGCAGCAACTCTACCATTGCGCCACTGTGCCGCCCACTTTGCCCACTAATCTTAACATATTGTATAATTTCATATGTATACATTGCAAATGCAAAAAAAAGACTTGACATGATATCAATATCAAATCCTGTATAAGAGCCAGTATGGATATTTCTTTGACCATATCGTCACTAGATTTACATGTGAAACTGTCTAAAATATGGAATTTTGTACGGTGAGTGACTGACAAGAATAAAATGTATAGTACGAATGATTCCAAATATAAAAAGCAAAAAAAAACAATTTGTATTTACATGATTTGAAATGATAAAATACCTTGAGAATTAATGATCAAATAGATAATACATAGATATATAAGCTGTACTCAAGTAACAAATGGGTTCAGTTATTTGGGGATATCCATAAGTCGATTTTGTTCTTAAATTGGAAAAAACATGAATATTACTTGAAATGGTAACCAAATCTCCACAGTATTGTAAAGAATGGCATCACAAGCAGATAAGATTGCTAAGAAAGTGAGAGAGAGAGAGAGAGAGAGAGAGAGAGAGAGAGAGAGAGAGAGAGAGAGAGAGAGAGAGAGAGAGAGGGGGAGGGAGGGGGAGGGAGGGGGAGGGAGGGAGGGAGGGAGGGAGGGAGGGAGGAAGAGAGGGAGAGAGGGAGAGAGGGAGAGAGGGAGAGAGAGAGAGAGAGAGAGAGAGAATTTCTGCTGTGCATAGCAATGAACATACATACGTACATTCGACCTCAATTTAATAATATTCTGAGAGCTCATTTGAATGTCAGGTGTTTATAAATCGACTGTTCATTGCTCATGGACAGCCTGTACTGCATATATACTAGTAATACAGGCCAACATTTATATTGCCCTCAAACCGTATTCTAACCTTAATGTGATTTGCATTACCTTAAAGCATTGCATAGGTTTTCTCCGAGATCTACGGCTTCTTCCCACAGTCCAAAGATGTACAGGATTGTAAGTTAATTGGCATGGTATAAATGTAAAATTGTCCCTAGTGTGTGTAGGGTAGTATTAATGTGCGGGGATCGTTGGTCAGTGCAGGGGCCTGTTTCCACGCTGTATCTCCAAACTAAACTAATCTTTGATGCCTTAGTGTTCCTTACGAGAATCTACACTATACCTATCTATTACTCACCATTTTTGGAAACAATGTTTCTTATGAATTTGTTGTTTTTTTTAGTAAATACCCTACATTGAGGTTCTTATAAAATGTTTTGTGTTAAAAACTTCTATTCACCTTTTGATGTTCAGATTTTAAGAGAAAGATGCACCAATTTGTTAATCCGTGAGAGATTTAACCTTGCAAATCCTTTTTGTACCACCTCAAGAGTCAAGAGTGTTATGTATATATGTGTATGTGTTTATATGTATAGACATGCACACATACACACACACATTATGCAGTGCCCTGCATAATGTTTGGGACAAAGACCCATCATTTATTTATTTGCCTCTGTACTCCACAATTTGAGATTTGTAATAGAAAAAATCATATGTGGTTAAAGTGCACATTGTCAGATTTTAATAAAGGCCATTTTCATACATTTTGGTTTCACCATGTAGAAATTACAGCAGTGTTTATACATAGTCCCCCAATTTCAGGGCACATTAATGTTTGAGACACAGTAATGTCATGTAAATTAAAGTAGTTATGTTTAGTATTTTGTTGCATATCCTTTGCATTTACATGACACTGCTTGGATTCATGGACATCACCAGTTGCTGGGTGTCTTCTCTGGTGATGCTCTGCCAGGCCTGTATTGCAGCCATCCTTAACTTATGGTTGTTTTGGGGGCTAGTCCCCTTCAGTTTTCTCTTCAGCATATAAAAGGCATGCTTAATTGGGTTCACATCAGATGATTGACTTGGCCACTCAAGAATTGACCATTTTTTAAGCGTTGAAAAACTCCGTTGTTGCTTTAGCAGTATGTTTGGGATCATTGTCTTGCTGCAGAATGAACCGCCGGCAAATGAGTTTTGAGGCATTTATTTGAACTTGACAGATAGGATGTGTCTATACACTTCAAAATTAATTATGCTACTACCATCAGCAGTTGTATCATCAATTAACATAAGTGAGCCAGTACCTTCAGCAATCCTACATGGCCAGGCCATAACACCCCACCACAGTGTTTCACAGATGAGGTAGTATGCTTTGGATCTTGGGCAGTTCCTTCTCTCATCCATCCTTTGCTCTTGCCATCACTTTCATATAAGTTAATCTTCATCTCATCTGTCCACAAGACTTTTTTTCCAGAACTGTGGTTGCTTTTTTAAGTACTTCTTGGCAAACTGTAACCTGGCCATCCTATTTTTGTGGTTAACCAGTGGTTTGCATCTTGCAGTGTAGCCTCTGTATTTCTGTTCATGAAGTCTGCTGCGGACAGTCGTCATTAACAAATCCACACCTGACTCCTGAAGAGTGTTTCTGATCTGTCAGACAGGTGTTTGGAGATTTTTCTTTATTATAGAGAGAATTCTTCTGTCATCAGCTGTGGAGGTCTTCATTGGCCTGCCAGTACCTTTGCGATTAGTAAGCTCACCCGTGCTCTCTTTCTTCATAATGATGTGAAGTTGATTTTGGTAAGCCTAAGGTTTGGCTGATGTCTCTAACTGTTTTATTCTTGTTTCTCAGTCTCAAAATGGCTTTCTTGACTTTCATTGGCACAACTTTGGTCCTCATGTTGATAAACAGCAATAAAAGTTTCCAAAGGTGATGGAAAGAGTGGAGAAAAGACTAGGCGCTGAGAGCTCTCTTATACCTGCATTAAGGAGCCATTTAAACACACCTGAGCAATTACAAACACCTGTCCCAAACATTATGGTAGCCTGAAATGAGGGGACTATGTATAAACACAGCTGTGCTTTCTACATGGTGAAACTAAAATGTATAAAAATGGCCTACATTAAATTCTGACAATGTGCATTTTAACCACATGTGATTTTTTTCTATTACAAACCTCCAATGTGGAGTACAGAGGCAAATAAATAAATGATGGGTCTTTGTCCCAAACATTATTGAGGGCACTGTAAATGTATTTGTGTCTACATATGTTCAATATACACACACAAACACAAACATATTTGGAGATTGTGGTGTTTAATAGCATGATGATTGTAAGGAAGAAGCTGCTACTAAATCTGAATACTACAGTTTTCAGTCTCCTATACCTTTTTCTTGATGACAAGAGTGAAATGAGCGAGTGGCCAGGATGGTGTGGGTCTTTGATGATGCTGGCTGCAACTCCTGTAGATCCCTTCAATGGTGGGGAGGTCAATATCCATGATGGACTGGGCAATATTCACCACTTTTTGGAATCTTTTTGTTTCTCGGCATTCCAGTTGCTGAACCAAGCCATGATGCAACCAGTCAATATGCTCTACTGTACACCTATAGAAGTTCAGGAGAGTATTTGTTGACACACTAAATCTCCTCAATCTTCTAAGGAAGTCGAAGCGTTGATGGGCTTTCTTTATGAATTGCCTCTATATTCTTTTTATAGTGTGAGCAGAACAGTACACAATAGAATAAGTACAAGCTTAGGTTCAGCTTGTCCTAACATTTGTATTCCATCTATGTTAGTGATGACTAACATAGATGAGTTAGCATTGCAGCAGTAGATTACAATGTGTGTATGTTAATGTTTTGAAGAGAGGTTTGGGAATTTAGGACTTAGTTAAATATAGGCATGTCACCAATACTTCAGCAAAAAATGTTAGAGATTCAAAGAAGCCAGAATTTGATGAGAATCCAGATATCTTGGGTGTTGCGCTGGATGAGGAGCCAATGTGCAATGATTTGGGATAACTACAGTAATAAAAGCAGCAAAAATACATGTAAGCACAGTTTAGGTACAACAAGGGGCAGGAAAGAAAACTTTAAAGACGTACTAGCCATAGATTATGATTTAAAACATATACAAGGTATGAAGTTCTCTTTATATTTTCATACTGACTTAGAAATTCAATAGATTCATTTCAAAGAATTACATTGGAAAACGCAATGGAATACATTTTGTGTGCTGTTGTTTGTCACGTATTATAATAGACATAATATGTCTATTTGATTTTTTGTCATAGGCACAAATACATATAATAATTGAACAGAGACACCCTTGACCTTGACCAATGAGGCAACACACCATCCTGGAGTCTCTCTCTTAACCACATGTCTACAAGTGCCCCTGACTATAGGATCTCCTATCACTGTCTCAACTTTGACCCTCCCCACTGTATGACGGTGTCAGTCACAATGCTATTGATCTAGCTGCGTTTGCTTTCCTCTGAGAGGCCATCCAAAGAGGTATACCTGTCAATACCTGTGAATAGGTGCTTGAAGGTTGGCACAAACACAATGGACCAAATGCCTGGTTCTGTGATGTATGTTTTCATGACTTCATGTGCAGATAATTACTGCTTTAAATATTGCTGCTTAGGAGTCGGTGGTGTGTTCAGCTCCAGTTGACAGCATTGGCATCAAATTAACCTTGCATCACTTGCTACTTTACATGCTTTCAGTAGGCATTAGTATACACGCTTATACTTATACTCAATATGATGACAGGTGCCACAAATAATCACACACCTTAGTCATCATAATTTGAAGCAGTCTGGTGTCATAAGCATCCAAACAACATAAGGGATGGAGAAAAACTTTACAGTCCTAGACTATTTTATTTGGGCAAGAGTGAAAGCCGTTGGGGATGAGATGATAGTGTAAGATTTATTCTCAGAGATTAGATTGCATCCTTTTTCCTTGTGTTAAATGAGTGCTACATTTTGGCCGACTGACACCTTCAGGTGCACCAAAAGTTGTGAGATTGGGGGTTCCTGGCTTTAAGAAATAGTTATTGTGGGTCAGTCCTTGTTAGAAACTTATTTTCAAGTCTGAAATTAGAGTTGCTGCAAGTGGCTAAAACAATCAAGTATGTCAGCAAAGGTGAAAGTAATCCCTTTGCAGCACTACAGTGGAGGGAAAAAAACAAGGCATTAACATAGTGGAGTTAGTATTGGGATGGGGACGAGGGGAGATTTAATGGCCCAGTTTGAACATGCAGTCAAATTTTAATATAGTCTGACTGAGCCAAGTGCCACTATCAAGCTCCTGCAGCAGTGAGCCTGATGGTGCCCAATGCTTTGGGTGTCTCCAAGCCTTCATAGAGTTGGGGCCACAGGCTGATACAGCTATATCTCAATGGAGATAAAACATAAAAGTTGTTCATAATTAACGCTCAGCAAAATATGTCTGTAGGTTAATTGGCTGGGTAAATGTAAAAATTGTCCCTAGTGGGTGTAGGATAGTGTTAATGTGCGGGGATCGCTGGGCGGCACGGACTTGGTGGGCCGAAAAGGCCTGTTTCCGGCTGTATATATATGATATGATGATATGATACTTCAGAAAGTAGTGAATCTTTTGAATTAAAAAACATGGTCAGAACTATATTGATAGATTTTTATGAACAACTTTTTGATCCAATTTCTCATGGTAATAACTTAACATGCGGTGTATGACAAAGTAAGAAATAAGATGGGAAAATGTGTCATTGTTTGAGTGAATCATCATCTGGTCCAGTTTCCTGATGGATGAAGCATCCACAAGAAATGGGTTTAAATACTTTAAATCATGCTCAACATTACACATAATAAGCTATTTCATGTAGAAAATAGGTACCTTTTTTCTAATTAAAATTCTAGGTTTTAGCAGTTTGGTATATAATGTAATATGAGAAAGCCTGAGAAGGCTTTTGTATAGTTTCATGTTTCATGTTTTGTGTTTTTACAACATTATCTTTTATTATGTGTGGCAGGAAGACCAGGCTCGACTGGCATGAAAGGAATCAAAGGAGCAAGAGGACCTAGGGGTCCAGGTGGTTTTAGAGGGATAAAAGGTTTGTGTTTATTTTCATTTGGTTTGAATTATTCATGCACATGATGAGAAAATGTTAATGAGGAAATGTTAAAATTAAATTGCTGAAATATTTAGGATGAAATTCACTTTCGTCAGCAGTGCTCAACATACTAGTTATGTCTGCACATTCCATTTTATTATTTTCACATTCATTTATTTGCTAATGGCCAAAGACAATTTTCTTCCCCATGTACATTATAAGTTACTCCAGCATTTTGTTTCTACCTTTAATTAGTTAATATGTCAGGCATTCATAACATGTATTGTTCATTATTTTATAATCTAGTTATGAAGTAAATTCCATCTTCTACAATATTGCCACATCTTCTTAAAATATATATCTTGTATGCAATCAACCTTACTGACTGAAATAAATAAACCAACTAACTAACATTCAACGCATCCCATAAAGGTCACTTGATATCTCAGATATCAGATTATATCTAAATAGACAATAGACAATAGGTGCAGGAGTAGGCCATTCGGCCCTTTGAGCCAGCACCACCATTCAATGTGATCATGGCTGATCATTCTCAATCAGTACACCGTTCCTGCCTTCTCCCCATACCCTCTGACTCCACTATCCTTAAGAACTCTATCTAGCTCTCGCTTGAATGCATTCAGAGAATTGGCCTCCACTGCCTTCTGAGACAGAGAATTCCACAGATTTACAACTCTCTGACTGAAAATGTTTTTTCCTCATCTCCGTTCTAAATGGCCTACCCCTTATTCTTAAACTGTGGCCTCTGGTTCTAGACTCCCCCAACACTGGGAACATGTTTCCTGCCTCTAACGTGTCCAACCCCTTAATAATCCTATATGTTTCAATAAGATCCCCTCTCATCCTTCTAAGCCTAGTCGCCCCAGTCTTTCAACATATGACAGTCCCGCCATTCCGGGAATTAACCTAGTAAACCTACGCTGCACGGCCTCAATTGCAAGAATATCCTTCCTCAAATTTGGAGACCAAAACTGCACACAGTACTCCAGGTGCGGTCTCACTAGGGCCCTGTACAACTGCAGAAGGACCTCTTTGTAATCTGATATCTAAACAGATATCATGCTAGTCTAAATAGATGATATTTCAGATTTATTGATTTCAATTAGTGTATTGCAATTTTTACATTTCCATTTTCAACTTTTAATCTTTTAATTTATCAAAGACCCAGGACTTCACCCTTGGCTAACAAAGATGTCCATTAAGGCCCAGCAATCTCCTCCCTTGCCCCCATAACATCCCACAGTGCATCTTATCATTTATCCACATTTCTGTATCCCGAGACATATATCCTCATTCCTGATGCTGACACATCCAAAACAATCTTGTTCCTTGCTTGCACCTCCTTCTGCTATGTCTTTCACTTTGATGAATAGAGATGAAAAGTATTCATTTAGGACATCAGCGACGTTCCTTGGCTTGACGCACAGATTGTACCTATGGCCCAAAAGGGGGTCTACTCTTTCGCTGGTTACTTTCTTCTTCCTAATACCCTGGGATCAACCTTAACCTTATCTGTCAATAATATTTAAAGGCCCTTTTTTGCCCTCCTAACTTTTTAAGTACTTTCCTGCAATCTCTGTACTCCTCATGGAATTCTGCCATTTTCACTTCCGTATGTCTATCATTTGCTTCCTTTATTTTTATTCACTTCTCAGCATTCTCTTGCCAACCAGAATTCCCTAATCTTGCTATGTTTACCTTTCACCTACACAGGGGCATTTTGGCCTTAAACTCGCACTATCTTCTTTTTTAAGTACTCCTATTGATTGGATGTTGGGATTTCCAACCTACTTTCAGCAGATCCTTCCTTATGTTATTGAGATTGGCCTTCCACAAATTTAAGACTCTTGCAGATCATATTTGTCCCTCATCTTAATTAGCTTGAATCTTATAGAATTATGATCACTGTTCCTGAAATTCTCACCACTGATACTTGTCTGTTTTAATTTCTCAAGATTAAATCCAGTAGAGGCTTTTCTCTCATTGGACTATCTACATATTGGTTCAAAAATCTTGCCACTTGTCATCTTGTAGCTTGTTCCCTAGTGGGCTAGACCACTAGCTGCTCTTGTAGGCATTCTATAAATTGATCACTTGGGATCCAATACCAACCTTTTTTTTCTAGTCCACCTGCAAATTGAAATCCCCATGACCACTGTAACACTGCCTGCAATAATTTGTTTTAATCTGAGGAAAGCTACATTGAGGCATTGAGGGATAAGAACATTAAAAGTAAAGATATGGGACATTCAGCTACTCATGCCTGCTCTATTATTCAAAAAGATCCTGGCTGATATTTTACTTCTACACTCCCTCAATCTTCCATGTCCTTTCAATCCCTCCTTTGAATATATTGTAAATATACTGAGTGATTTAATGAGTTGCCTCTCTACTGAATGACCAGTCCATCGTTTTGAGATAATGATCCCTGGTTCTCAATACCCCAGCCAAGGGAAACATGAAACATGTATTCTGCTTCTGTTCTGTCAAGCAACAAACATTTTGCATCTTCAATGAAATTGCCTCTTATTTTTATAAACTCAAGAGAATATGTGCTCAGTTTGCTCAATCTCTTCTCACACAACATACCATCTCGGGTTTTAATATGGTGAACCTTTGCTGCACTCCTCTATCGCAGTAGATTTAGGGAGACTGGATGTGCATATAATCTTTCTGATATGGTCCACTTGTATATAATTCTGATTACAATTCCCATATATTCCTTTACGTTTGATTGCTAATCAGGGAAAAGCACCAAAAATAAAATTTAAGCTTTTGAAATATTGCTATGTATTATTTTGGGTTGAGTTTCATGCTTTTAATTCCAGGACAGAAAGGAGCTCGAGGTCCAAGAGGCATGATGGGACTCAAGGGGATTCGAGGACATCGTGGCTTTGAAGGCCGTAGAGGTCTGTCACTGAAATGTTAAATGCATTTCCACTTTTTTATTGTTGCTTTTATTAAGTCATACAGCAGTGAAACAAGCCCTTTGGTCCAGCTTGTCCATGCCGACCAAGATGTCCCATCTAAGCTGGTCCCATTTGCCCATGTTTGGCCCATATTCCTTTCAACCTTTCCTATCCATGTACCTGTCCAAATGGCTTTTACATGCTGTTATAGTATCAGCTTCAATTTCCTCTTTGGCAGCTAAATCTATATACGCTCTGAATGAAAACGTCTGTCAGGTTCATGTTAAATCTTGTTCTTCTCATCTTTAAACATATGTCCTCTTGTTTTTGATTCCCCTACCCTGAGTAAAAGACTCGGTGCATTCAACCTATCAAATCCCCTCATGATTTTTGACACCTCTATAAGATCACCTTTCAGCCTCCTGTACTCAAAGGAATAAGGTGCCCAAACTCCCTATAATAAATCCCCTCAAGTCCTAGCAACATCCTCGTAAATTTTCTTTGTACTCTTTCCAGCTCAAAGGCATCATTCCTATAGCAGGATGACCAAAACTAAAAACGGTGCTTCAAGTGTGGTCTCGCTAAGTTCTGTAACATAACATCCCAACTTCAATGCTCGACACCCTGACTTATAAAGGCCAATGTGCCAAAAGACTTCTTGGCCACTGTATCTACCAGTGATGCTACTTTTCGGGAACTATGTATATGTACTCCTAAATCCCTCTGCTCTGCAACACACCCCTGGGTCCTAACATTCACTGCGGTCCTACCATGAGTTGACTTCTCAAAATGCAACACCTCACACTTACCCATTAGCCAACTCCATTAGCTATTCCTCAACCCACTTGCACACTGATCAAGAACCTGCTGTAATTATTGATAACTGTCTTCACCATCCACAATACCACCTACTTTAATGTCAAACTTACAGATTGAGTATCCATATCATTGATGAAAATAATGAACAGCAAAGAGCCCATGTGAGACGTAGCCGCCCATGTACAAAACCATGTTGACTATCCCTAATCAGACCCTGTCTATCCAAATGCATATATATCTTATCCCTAAGAAACTTCTCCATTAACTTACCTACCACAGCTGTTAGGCTTACTGGTCAATAGTCCCTGAGGCACACCACTCATCACAGGCCTACAGTCTGAATAGCAACCTTCCATTACCATCCTATGCTTCCTTCCATGAAGCCAATTTTCAATCCAGTTGGCTAGCTCTCCCTGGATCCCATGTGATCTAACCTTCCAGAGCAGCCTACCATGTGGAACCTTATCATAGGCCTTGCTGAAGTCCATATAGACAACATTCACAACTTTGCCTTCATCAAACATTTTGGTTATCTCTTCAAAAAATGAAATCAAATTTGTGAGACATGATCTCCCACATACAAAACGATGCTGACAATCCCGAATCAGACCCTGTCTATCCTAATGCATATATATCTTATCCCTCAGAATCTTCTCCATGAACTTACCTACCACAAATGTTAGGCTCATTAGCTAAACATTAACCACCCTTCAGTCATCCAGGACCTCACCAATGTCTAACGATGATTTATGTATCCAACCAGGGCTCCTGCAATTTCTTCTTTAGCTTCCCACAGAGGCCTTGGATATATCTGATCAGGCCTGACAGGTTTATTTACCTTCATACTCCCTAGGACAGACATGTCCAAAGTCCGGCCCGGGGGCCAATCGCGGCCCGAGGTCAGATTTTATACGGCCCACAGCTTCTGTCTTAAAATTTATAATTTATGGCCCGCCAGCACTGTCTAACAGAATGAAGGTAGGGGGAGGGGGAGGGGTAGAGGGGAGGGGGAGGGGTAGAGGGGAGGGGAGAGGACGACTACACCTCCTGGCAGTCAGCGCTGCCCGACCTCCCCCCCCCCGCCCCCCGAGCGGGAGAGGCGACGGCGACTACTCTTCCCGGCAGCAGGGTTGGGGGCGTGTGGGGGGGGGGCGGGGGGACGGGAGAGCAGCAGCTGAGCTCTCCTCACCCCGCACGCTCATTGGCAGGCACTCCCGTCAGTCAGGCGGGTGCCGCATCCCCCCCCCAGCGGGAGAGGCGACGGCGACTACATCCCCCGGCGGTCAGCGCTGCCCGATCTGCGGATTGTCAGACGCGAGGTCCGGGGGGGGGGGGGAGCGCATTAGTTAAAGGTCCGTGGGGGGGGGAGCGCATTAGTTAAAGGTCCGGGGGGGGGGCACATTAGTTAAAGGTTCGGGGGGGAGCGCATTAGTTAAAGGTTCAGGGGGGTGGGGAGCGCATTAGTTAAAGGTTCGGGGGGGTGGGCATTGGCCCTTGGGTATTTTCACATTATCAAATCTGGCCCTCTTTGAAAAAAGTTTGGACACCACTGCCCTAGGACGTCAAGTACCTCCTCGACCGTAATAAGCATTGTCCTCGACATCTCCATTAATTGTCCTAAATGCTCTAGTTTTTACGTTTTTCTCTACAGTTAAAATAAAAGTGAGATACTCATTGATGACCTTGCCCATCACCTGCAGTTCTGCACATAGATGACCACTTTGGTTTCTGAGGGCCCCTATTCTCTCCCTAGTTATCCTCTGTCCCTTAATCTCTTTGGATTTATTTTAATATTATCAGCCAGAACTCCCTCCTACCCACTTTTTAGACTCCTGATTTCCTTCTTAAATATGTTCCTCAGTCCCCTCAACTCTTCGAGGGTCTGTGGTCACTCGAACAATAGGCTTGCCCACGGATGCTTCATTCACTTGGCCTTTCCAATTTCCTAAGAGTAGGCTCTGCTTTGCCCTCTCCCTGGTAGGGCCCTCTACATATAGCCTAAGGAATCTTTCCTGAACATATTTGGCACATTCCGTCCCATCCAAGTTTTTGGCTCTATTAGTCCTGCAGCTGGTTGCAATCTCCCAGCATATTTGCTCTTCTAATTCCCGTAAACTTTTAGTACACTCCCAACAAGGCGAACTTCTCTTTTTTTTCTCAGCTCCATCCATATAGCCTCACTGGACAAACCATCAGTAATGACAGCTTGGACTACTGTTGCAACATTCTCCTTAATAAAGCAACTTTTACCCCCACCACTGTCTTGCCTGTGGCACTTTCTCTGGAACATTCAGCTGTCAGACGGATCCCTCACTTAGCCCAGTTTCTGTAATAGCTATAATGTGCATGTACCTACTCATACCCCGAGTTCATCCACCTTTCCTGTCAAGCCTCTCGCATTGAAATAAACGCAACTTCAACCAACAGTCCTTCCTCACTTCCTGCCGTGCTACTGCCTATCCTGTCTACTGAACTTGCTTACATTGCTTTCTGTACTACCCCAGAAGTAATTCCCAATAGTCGAAAAATCTGAATCCCTGCGCCATGCTCCAACAAATTCACCTATTCTATCTTCCTGTTCTTATCCTCATTAGCACTTGGCTCCAGGGGCAATACGGAGGTAACTTTCCTCGAGGTCCTTCTTTTTAACCTTTTGCCTAGTCCCTGTATTCACTCTGCAGGACTGCATCCCTTTTCCTACCAATGTCATTTGTTCTAACTTACAGTAGTACATTATGACTTCCGGCTGCTTGCCCTCCCTCTTGAGAATGTTGTGCAGCCACTCTGAGATATCCTAAGTCTTAGCTCAAGGGAGGAAACAAACCGTCCTGGAGTATCTTGCTATCACAGAAACGCTTGTCTTCTTCCTTAACTAAGAAGTCTCCTAACACTATGGCTCTGCTTGTCCTCACCTTTCCATGCAGTACCTCAGTGTTGGCTCCAATGCCATAGACCTGACCTCTGCTACTCTCCCCTGACAGGTCATAGCCCCCAACAGTGTCCAAAGGAACATACCTGTGGTCAAGGGGAAAATGCCACAGGGGATTGCTGTACTCGGCCTGCTTCCTTTCCTGGTGGTCACCCATCTACTTCCTGCCCGTACCGTAGGCATGACCACCTCACTGTAACACCAATCGTTGATCTTAGTCTCCCAGATAATCCACAGGTCATCCAACCACTGCGCCGGTTCCCAGACACGGTCCATAAGCAGCCCGCTCAGCAACACTGGAATTCTTCCTGACTTTCCACATCCAGCAGGAAGAGCATATAACTGTTCCTGTCCTAACTGCCATCTGTACTGGTTTACAGCAAGGAAAATATACGATGGAAAAAGAAAATAGACGTATCTTATCCCACCATCGCCCTCTACACTGAAGCCTCTTGAGCCAAAGCCTCACAACTTGCCCTCCTCCCGGCACTTGGATCTCAACACAGCTACTCCACTAGTGTCTACCTTCCTTTTTATATGCCTACTATAGACAATAGACAATAGGTGCAGGAGTAGGCCATTCGGCCCTTTGAGCCAGCACCGCCATTCAATGTGATCATGGCTGATCATTCGCAATCAGTACCCCATTCCTGCCTTCTCCCCATAACCCCTGACTCCGCTATCCTTAAGAGCTCTATCTAGCTCTCTCTTGAATGCATTCAGAGAATTGGCTTCCACTGCCTTCTGAGGCAGAGAATTCCACAGATTCACAACTCTCTGACTGAAAAAGTTTTTCCTCGTCTCTGTTCTAAATGGCCTACCCCTTATTCTTAAACCGTGGCCCCTTGTTCTGGACTCCCCCAACATTGGGAACATGTTTCCTGCCTCTAACGTGTCCAACCCTTTAATAATCTTATACGTTGCGATAAGATCCCCTCTCATCCTTCTAAATTCCAGTGTATACAAGCCTAGTTGCTCCAGTCTTTCAACATATGACAGTCCCGCCATTCCGGGAATTAACCTAGTAAACTTACGCTGCACGCCCTCAATAGCAAGAATATCCTTCCTCAAATTTGGAGACCAAAACTGCACACAGTACTCAGGTGCGGTCTTACTAGGGCCCTGTACAACTGCAAAAGGACCTCTTTGCTCCTATACTCAACTCCTCTAGTAGCAGTCACTCTTAAATGCCTACTGCTTTCAGCGGCAAAACTGATGATTTTGCCAAACCATCATCACATAAAATGCTTACCCACCAATAAAGTACACATTAACTCTCTTGTATGTGAGCTATGAGAAAGTACAGTCATGTCTGCTGAGAAAGAGACCTAAAGCACATTAGATCTGCCATTAACAGCAATTCGTGTGAGTTTTAGTTTTCAATTTGCTGGTCAATTTTTTATATTTGCTCATGTCCACTATCAGTCTTTACAATGTTTCCTGTTCTCTTTATAGTTTAAATTTGCAGATTGGAGACAGTTAAGACATTTTTGAATACATCCTAATGCCAATTAAGCAAAAGCTTCAGCAAAATAGTTTATTTTTCTTTCGAAAATTATAGAGTAATTAAATTAATTCATTTTCTGATTATTTATTTTGCGAATGCCTTTTATATTAATCTTTTCAAATTTTGATTTTAGGTCTAAGGGGTAACCCAGGTGCTAATGGATTCCCAGGCACTAAGGGAAATTCAGGTGTTCCTGGTCAATGTCCTTCTGAATGCCAGAGCATAAAAGGAGATCAAGGACTGAAAGGAGATCCAGGTATTAATGGTCCAAAGGGAGATGTGGGTGAACTTGGCTTGACGGGACAACCCGGCCTCAAAGGTGAAACAGGAAGCATTGGACCTAAAGGAGGCAAAGGTGATGAAGGAGTGAAAGGTAGCCAAGGGGAACTAGGTTCATGTGACTGTGTAAATGGAGAAAAAGGCGAACATGGCAATACTGGACCAATTGGAACTACAGGAGTCAAAGGAGATGAAGGGCCAAAGGGTGAGCAGGGAAATACTGGTGAAAAAGGAGCCCGAGGTGAACAGGGCAATGAGGGTGAAGAAGGTCCTCCTGGCCCATGTGCTCCTACCATCCAATCAGCTTTCTCTGCTGGACGAAATATCGAAAATGGGTTACCAAATCCGTTTTTCCCCATTCCATTCACGATAATCTTCTACAACAGACAGGGACACTTTAAACCAACAGTTGGAGTTTACATAGCCCCAGTCAATGGGACATATCTATTTAGTTACCATTTGTCAATATTAACAAATCCTATTAAACTGGGATTATTTAAAAATCGTAAATTAGTTATCAAGACAGCTAACAGAGCTACCCAGGATCAGGCTTCCCAAACTGTGATATTGCATCTTACTGCAGGGGACAAGATATGGTTACAAGTGAAGGATTCTAGTTTCAATGGTCTATACGCAGATCAGGATACTGACAGCACGTTCAGCGGCTTTCTCCTTTATCCCGATTCCTGTTTTCCAGTAATTTCCAGGGGATCATTCCCAATGACTGAGGATTCAAGTAATTACTACAATCCCTATTTTGATGATGAACCCCCAACACCTCCTGCAGGTGATGGCTCAGGTTCTGGCTCTGGCTCCAACTACGTTCCTGATTCAGGTTTGTTATTTGAGCCCAGTCCTCCTAATGCCAGTGAAGCTCCATCATAGAGGCAAAAAACATTTAAAATCCTACAGAATCCAAAATGAACACATATGCCCACCAACTTCAAGCCTGTAATGACTATTTTCAGCTGTAATCACCAATTAGTTCATAAAGGAAGCATCCAAAATATTGATTTAAATATGCTGTAAAATCATGAGCCAAGGCTTGTAGTTTTTTTTGTTATGCTATACTTCTAACAAACTGTTATTACTGTTTGATAACTAGGAATGAAAATAGCAATTCTTGTACCTCTGAATTCTGGCAACTATAATTTTTCTTTTGTATTCATAAATTTGAGAATCTAAAGACAAGTCACATTTCAGGTATGTTGAGTGATGCTTTAATGGTTGGTTCTTTTTTATGATTACACTCACATACCTATTGGAGAAACATTTTCTTCACCAGCAGTATGCGTTTAGCTGTTAGAGGAAGATGTCAGTGGGTGAAAGTCATAAACTGGACCAAATGCACCATCAAAAAGTACCAGCTGCCATTTGTAGGTTGGAAGTGTGGTTCAGACACTACTCAGCCTGCCTAGGACATGTTTCTTTAAGAAAATGTACCAATTAGAATAAAATTCTGAAAATATGAGTTTGTGTAATTTTGTTTCTTGAGGGCACACTAGCTCCATTTTTCATTTGTTAATCATATTAGCTTGAAACTTGCAATGTGATCAGATATGTTCAAATCTAATTCTCCTTTCCACTTCAAATTCCTTGGTTCAATTCAGATTAATCTTTTCCTCCATTCTAACAGAAGGGTTGGAGCACAGGACTATGCTAGACCGGAAGAAAATTCAGCGTTTAATTGATTAAAGTCGATTTAAATGCAGATCTTGTAGTTTACTATCAATACTCTATCGTTGTTTTAGACACAAATAGATGATTTTATCATTTGATTATCAGCTTTGATCGATTCAAATTAAAGTTTGACAATTCTGGAATCTTTTTTTGGTAAATCTCTTCTGGGGTATCACCAAGGACTTTACATCTTTCCTAAAGTTGATACACAGAACTGGATTAAATATTCCAGTTGTGGGTGACCTAGCTTTTTTCCCTAAAAAATCATTGTGCTTACATGCTTGTAGTTCCTTGCTACATGCTTCTGTTTATAAAAACACAGAATCTCATTTGCACATTAACTATTTACTCAACTAACTCTGCCACTTTCAATGTAATATGCACTATGCACACGTATCCTCAGGTCTCCCTATTATTGTGGTGATTTTACAACTGTACCCTCCAATGTATCTAATATTTCCCTCTCATAGCATTCTTATCAAAATGTAACACTTTGAATTTCTCAGACATAGAAGACACAGAATTTCAAAATTACATCCAGGAGAACTTTATTGGCCAGTATGTATGTAGTAAGACCAACTCGAAGTTGGGGCTAGGGGAAATTCGGCAATTCGTTTTATGGAATAAAACTGAGCATGCAGAAGAGTGTCAGAGCAAGTATTCTTGCAGTGATGATCATGATTTAATAAGTTTTTATGAAACAAGGAAAAGATAAAATAAGAGTAAATATTCTAAATTGGGAGAAGCAAATGTTATTAAACTGAAAAGTGATATAGCAAATGTGGACTGCAAACAGCTACTTAAATCTGTCAGAGTAATTGAAGGAGATCCAAAGGGTTTGGGGGTAAACAAGATCCCTCAAAGGGCTGAATATCAATTCTGGAGTTTTTTACATGGATAGGAAACGTTCGGAGGGATATGGGCCAAACGTGGACAAATTGGACAAGCTTATTTGGGGCATCTTGGTCAGCATGTATGAGTTAGGCCAAAAGGCTTGTTTTTGTGCTGTGTGATTCGATAACTCTGTGAAGACCCTGGATGACAAGATGTTGTAGGATAAGGTAAGAGCTCAATATTGCAGGAAGTCCAGAAGCATAAAACAAATGCCGTGGTGAAATGAAAAGGAACATTCATTTAGTTTAGAGATATATCGCAGAAATAGACCCTTTGGTCCACCACGTCTGCGCCGACCAGCAATCCCTGCACATTAACACTGCCCTACACACACTAGGAACAATTTTATATTTATACCAAGTCAATTAACCTACAAACCTGTATATCTTTGGAGCACGGGAGGAAACCGAAGATCTCGGAGAAAACCCACGCAGATCACGGGGAGAATGTACAAACTCCGCACAGATAAGCACCCGCAGTCTGGATCGATCCCAGTTCTCTGGCGCTCTAATGCAGTAACTCCACCGCTGTACCACCATGTAAAAGTAAAAAGGAAACATGAAAAAATAGAGACAATCTAAGGATGTGAAGACCAAAGGGTAACGAGGAAAAGAGAGGGGCCTATTGGGGATCAAAAGTTTAACTTGCATATAAGGCAGAGGATCTAGCAACGTTAATGATTATTTCAAGTGTACAAAAAAAGGGTACATTATAGTTCGATCACACAAACCAACCAAATCCCCACCTACACTCTACACTTCACACTGCCTTGGGAATGCAGCCAACATAATCAAGGACCATTACCTCTTCTCAATTCTGCCTTCGAGCAACAGGTACAAAAGATTGAAAGCATATGCTCGCCAAATTCAGGAAATGCTTTTTCCACTCTGTTATCAGACTACCGATCTATCCTCCCATAAACTAAGAATGCAACCCCTAGCCTGTCTCATTGTGGCCCTTATGCTTTTTTTATTCTCAGCACTTTCTCTGTAACTTTAACACTTAAACTGTAACACCATGTTTTGCAATCTTGTATTTTTCTCCTTGTGCTAGCAGTTATACTTGCAGCTGGCTTGATTGGACTCACGTATAATATGATTTGACCAGATAGCTTGCAAAACATATTTTTTCGATGTATCTCAGTACATGTGACAATAATACACCAATGGCAGTAAAGTACTGATTTATTAAGTAGGAAAAATAATTAGACTGGCGGAGGTCCAAAGAGGATATTCTGAAGCCTCAGGCTTCAGGTTTAGTTTAGTTCAGAGATACAGCGGGGAAACAGGCCCTTCGGCCCACCGTGTCTGTGCCGACCAGCAATCCCCGTACACTACCACTATCCTACACACTAGGGACAATTTACCATTTACAGAAGCCTTTAGGAAGGAGATGAGGAGAAATGGCTTTAGTCAGACGGTGGTGAATCTGTGGAATTCTTTGCCATAGAAGGCTGTGGAGGCCTAAATATTTTTAAGGCAGAGATAGATAGATTCTTGATTTGTACAGGTGTCAGAGGTGATGGGGAGAAGGCAGGAGAATGGGGATAGGAGGGAGTGATGGATCAGCCATAATCAAATGGCGGAGTAGACTTGATGGGCCGAATGGCTTAACTTTATTATCACTTATGGCCTTATAATTGTGAACTGAATTTTCACCGGGAGCAATAATTCAAATACTAGATGGCCTCCATGCAGCCTGGAGCAAAATAAATCATAACAGCCAAAAAACATTCATATTTAAGTATATTTATAGACAAAAAATATTGAACAATGAAGGAATGAGCTCTAGGTGCAAAGCCTTCCATGTAATAATGTGAGTGCTCTTTGGAGAGATTCCCAATGTCTAAATGTTGTTTGAACTGTAGGCTGTCCATAGCTGACTTCAAGATTGCCATGTTCAATACATAAGCTGCAGGTAAGTTGTGCTTTTATACTGAAGGACCCTGCCACAATTAGTATTTGGCATGGTGAAATAATCACTGCACAGTAAAACTTTAATAATCCAGCACATTTGAGACTTTGTCACTGGGCAGATAGATTTTATAGATTGGTGAATGGTATTTCTATTACTAGTTTAACACCACTTTTAATCTCCCATTCTCTCTCTATCCACTCCCCCTTCCCAGGTCTCCCACATGAACACCTCCGCTCAGTCCGTCTTAACCTACCTGATCTCCTGGTGGCTCAGCACTTCAACTCCCCCTCCCATTCCCAATCTGACCTTTCTGTCCTGGGCCTCCTCCATTGTCAGAGTGAGGCCCAGCGCAAATTGGAGGAAAAGCACCTCATATTTCGCTTAGGTAGTTTACACCCCAGCGGTATGAGCATTGACTTCTCTAACTTCAGAAAGTCCCTGCTTTCCCCCTCTATCCCCTCCCCTTCCCAGTTCTCCCACTAGTCTCCTTGTCTCCGACTACATTCTATCTTTGTCCTTCCCCCTCCCCTGACATCAGTCTGAAGAAGGGTCTCGACTTGAAACGTCACCCATTCCTTCTCTCCCGAGATGATGCCTGACCTGCTGAGTTACTCCAGCATTTTGTGTCTACCTTCGATTTAAACCAGCATCTGCAGTTTTTTTCCTAACCACTTTTAGTTTATCGTCTTTGAAATATTAAGTTTTCAAGTGAACCCAGCAAGTCAAAATGAATCACAGAACAGTTTTAGCACTGGAACAAGGCCTTCGGTCCCCAACGTACCTGCCGAAAATGATGCCTACTTAAACTAATCCCTTCTGCCTGCATGTGATCCATATCCCTCTATTCCCTGCATATTCACGTGGCTATTTAACAGGATCTTAAACACCACTATCATATCTGCCTCCACCACCATCTCTGGCAGTTCGTTTCAGCACCCACCGCCTTCTTCTGTTTAAAAAATTGCCCCACACATCTCCTTTAAATGGTCTCCATCTGACCTTAAAACAGATCCCTCTGGTCTCTGACATTTCCACACTGGGAAAAAGTCTATCCTATCTACGCTTTGCATAATTTTATAAACTTCTATTAGTTCTCCCTTCAGCCTCCAATGCTCCAGATAAACCAAATTTGTTCAATCCCTTATAGCGAATATCCTCTCTCAGTTTTTACTTCTTTACAATGCCAGCTGTATAAGGTCTGAAGCTTACACTCTAAACTCAAAGGAATTTGTCAGCCCTTTTGTTTAATAGCTTTCCGAACACGATAAGTACTGTTGTTTACTAGAGGTTGCTAGAGCTACATAACATTACTAGTGCATCCTAGTGGTCTCCCTACCAGCTTCCTACCAAAAGCACCCGGGATGCAGTCTTGGCAGGTCTCTGTGGCTCCATGAGCAAGGAGCAGGTCTTCTTGGGGTTCCATTCTTCACTGGGTTCTTTCGCTTGGGAACACTGAGCAATCTCCAACCTAACAGGGACTTTTAAACAATTTTAATCAGGTGTTTCAGGGATTGTTGCTAGTGATATAAACAAGAACCGGTCTTCAAACTTGGACAAGCACAACTGCCTAAGGACAAGGACAGCTGCATGATAGACACCACTGTCTATGACAGCCTACTTCAGATATGGAGTATGGAAACTAGCATGACCATGAGACGTTCTTATATGCATTGACCAAACATGCACACATATGGTGCCATGTTAATAGGCACTAACTACGTCAAACCAGCCATCAGGCATCTTCATCTCAGATATTTTGCACCATTGTGATAGATCGAGGAAGGTCCCAGATTGCTCACTTTACCACTTACACATCAAACATGGTTATAGGCATATTTGTTCCATCAATCAATATTTAGGTTTATGCATCCAGTCAGCTTCTCAACATAATTATGAGTGTCTGGGCTTTTAGAATATTGATGTGAACTATGTTGTCTCAACAAAGGTATTTGATGGTTTTGTCAGTTAAGATGTGCTCTCATTTTAAATTATGTAATTCTCTGGAACCGTTTGCCTACACTCAAGTTATTTAAGACAACTATGTAATTGTAATTATAAAAATTGTATTTAATCACCGTTATCATTGTTCTTGAAGAGTATAGTTTCTCCCAGGAGATTCTTCCACCAGTTCTCCTTTGGAATCTCTGCTTTTCCAAAATAAAGGCTTGTCACATCCACTGTTCCAGTCTCTGTGTGGAGCTCATTCAAAATCACAACACTATCCAATTTCCATTAATACAACAGCCATCCATTTGTTCTGCAGTAACATTCTGCAGTGGAGGAATAACATGTGACAATTTGCACAACATCAATGGGGATAACAGCGCTGACACCAGCAACAAGAGTTCCACTATGTTTTTACACAGGTAAAAATTGAGAAAGTTATTCAGTGAACCTTGTAATTTAAGTTCTTTCGCTATATGGACTTTTATGAGCAACATCAAAGAAATTGACATGCTGTTTTAGCACTAAGAAAAAACATGGGGCAATCTCTATACAATTGTCTTTTGGAGGAGATATTACACCATCTTGGTCTCCCAAGCAAAGTAATTTTAAAGATATTTATCCAAAAACCAACATTACAAAACAATATTATATTAAGGTGGTTACATTGGTCTTTACAGGAGACTGTAAAGAAGTTGCTTATGTTTTCTAAATTACAGCAATAATACGTCAGACTTTTGGAACAACAGACAATAAAAAAGGTTTTAGGAATTCCGATCTTTCACAGAGGGAGAAATAGAATGTGGGAGTTGGATTCTCAGTCAAAGGGTGAGAAAGGAATGGGAACAGGATATAAGGAGAAAGGAAAACTGGGGACTGCATTGAACTGCAATGTTCCTACAGTATGTTTGGAATTTTGAGCAGAGCCAACCTTTGGTTTTCAGTTTGCAAATGTAATTGACTCATTGATTGCTTATGAAAGAGTATGTTTTGAGATGCTATATAGGAATGATTCAATTTGGAGGCACACGTTTCTGTTCAGCAACTGGTCGGCAACAAGGGTTACCATTTAAAAGCAGTTGAGGGTTTTTAAATTTCCCATCAGACTTTGTCTAACATTATTAACATGATTGCTCCTGTGCAGGAGTGAGGCCAGATTTATTATTCATTACTGAAAATGAGTGTGCATAGAAACATCTCACTGGACTATAAAGCGTTCTTTATTGAAGGAATAGAAAAACGTTTTGAATGTGAAGATTTACAAAAGGGATTAAATGTAAATCTCTCTATCACACCCTCACCTGATGAATACTAATGAGATGTATATTTGCAGCTTCGGCAATCAATTCTGTCATAACACTGGTGTGTTGGTTCAAACACTGGTGTAAAATGTAGTTAAATCCCTATGGAAACTCATTTTGTTATGCAGAGAAATCAATGAAAGAAAGGAGTGCTAAGTATACTTAAGTAGAGTTAGAGGTGGTAAGGTTAAGGTGGTACATAGAGATAGCAATAAGCCTGTTGTGTTCAGTGAAGCAGCCATGCAAAGATTGCAGTTTGAATGCTCACCTTTCAAATAGCATTGTGTCAAGAAAGGCAGGCGTAGCAAAACTAATTTCTTTTGTTAGTAAATATAGTAAAATTCCAATAACCTGTTGTCTGACCATTCGGAAATTCTGACTGTTTGGAACCTGATTCAACAGGTAAAGTACGCAATTTACACTCACACGTGGTTCTTCTGACTTGCTTAGTTCCCCATTGTCTTCCATTCGCCAGGACCTCAGCTCCCATACTGGTAAATATTAAATTCAACAATTACTTACAAGCATCTTTCATTTTCTATCAGTATAGGCCATTTCCACTGTCGGTTATCTATCTATAATATTTACCTATTTTCTCTCTCTACTGACTCTGCCCACTCTTCTGAACATCTCCTAAAGGTTTACCCAGATTTCAAGGCTTATATATATTCTATTTGTTTCTGTCGTCTTTAAACTCCCTCATCAATCCATCAACATTTTATCAATACTCATTTTTATTCCACTCTATAAGATATTTCCTATATCCTATCCATCCTTTCCACATACTCTTTGCAACTTAAAATTAATTCGGACCCAAACATTGTCTATTTATCTCTTCCACAGATGTTGCCTGACCTGCTGAGTTACTCCAGCATTTTGTGTTTAATGTAGGATTCCAGCATTTGTAGTTCTTTGTGCCTCTCTATTACTACTCCACTGCAATATCTACTCAGTATGCCAACTTTGAAGAAGTTTCTCTCCTCTCTCCAATGGGAGTTCTGGGCGACCCACTCTCAAAGCTCCCCTTTGTACATCCTGCTGCTCTCTTTCCAAATGTTCTGACCAGAAACATTGCTTATCCATTCCTTCCACAGATTCTGCCTAACCCGCTGAGTTGCTCCAGCACTTTGTGTTTTCGCAAGATTCCAGCATCTGCATTTCCTTGTGCCTTTGCTTTAGAAACATAGAAGCATAGAAAAATAGGTGCAGGTGTAAGCCATTCGGCTCTTCGAGCCAGCACCGCCATTCAATATATCTGAGCATCTAAAATCAGTACCCTGTTCCTGCTTTTTCCCCAAATCCCTTAATTCCTTTAGCCCTAAGAGCTAAATCTAACTCTCTCTTGACAACATCCAGTGAATTAGCCCCTACTGCCTTCTGTAGCAGAGAAGTCCACAGATTCACAACTCTCTGGGTGAAGAAATTTTTCTTCATCTCAGTCCTAAATGGCCTACCCATTTTTCTTAAACTGTGACCCCTAGTTTTGGACTCCCCCAACATCGGGAACATTTTCCTGTATGCAGTCTGTCTAATCCTTTAAGAAGTTTATATGTTTCAAAAAGATCCCCTCTCATCCTTCTAAATTCCAGTGAAAACAAGCCCAGTCAACCCATTTCTCGCTTTCTCAGTACTGACCCTAAACATTAACTCAGTGCTGTTTTCCACGAATGCTGCATGACCCATGGAGTGCTTCCTACATTATGTCAAATACTTGGATGCAGGCAGGAATGTTTTATTGAGTAAAGCATTGTTTATATTGCAATGGCAGAAGAATACAGGGATAGCTACAGGGCATCCTTGAGTACAAGAAACCATTAATAACACTGGCAAGAATGTAATATAAAATTGATATAATCCCCATTGGTTTACAATAGACCTAGGCTAGAAAGGTCTCCAAGTGCTACAAAGTTGTTATCTAGATCATGTAATCTGTCTTTCATTTTGTAGAGTGTTGAAGATTATTTTTAATTTAATAAATATTTATGAACGTTTCTATTTCCAGTGTTAAAAGTTACAGACTATACAAATAGGAACTAGGCAGTCAATGTTAACTGAACTAAGTGCATCAAAGATAAGCCTCTCTTTACCCTGTCCTTATGTTTGGTGCAGCTAAATAAAATAATTTATTCCATATAAGTTGCCTCTTTAATATTTGATGATCTATTAAAATGATAGGTATCACAAAATGCTGGAGTAACTCAGCAGGTCAGGCAGCATCTCAGGAGAGAAGGAATGGGTGATTTTTCGGGGCGAGACCCTTCTTCAGACTGAAGGAGTCAGTCTGAAGAAGGGTCTCGACCCAAAACGTCACCCATTCCTTCTCTCCTGAGATGCTGCCTGACCTGCTGAGTTACTCCAGCATTTTGTGATACCTTCGATTTGTACCAGCATCTGCAGTTATTTTCCTATATTAAAATGATATCCATTGTACTATGCCGAACCTTCCTTTCAACATTGCAAAAGTAGGTGAAATGTAGAATCGCAGTTCATTTTATATTGACTCTTGTACTCCATCAACAAAATCAAAGTCTGTCTCCTTCGCCCACAACGATCTCACCCCTCTTGCTCTAAATTCTAATGGGAGCAGTCTGAGCAACGCTGGGAATACTGAACGAATGCAAGGCATCTGCTTTGGGTTTTGATTTGACTACTAAATCTATTAAATTATGAATTCATTGGTAAAATGTTGAAGTAAGAAGTGCATTGATTGATCATGCAAGTGACAGTGTTACTTTCTTTATTGGATAAAGCGGCAATATCTAATATCTAGTATTGTTTCTGACACTCATAACTTTGACACGCAGTAATGCAAAACCATTTCAATTTTGAACAGAGAGGTTGGACACAAAATGCTGGACCTGAAGAAGGGTCTCGACCCGCTGAGTTACTCCAGCATTTTGTGTCTATCTTCGATTTAAACCAGCATCTGCAGTTCCTCCCTACACATTTTGAACAGAGAGGTCTTGTCTATCAATAAATATTCAAGCATTTCTCACCGGCGTATCACAGATATGGGGAATTGCAGGAGCCATCTTATTTATGAGCCTAAACAACGGGGTGGATAATGACCAAAGTTGTCCATTATGCACTGACTAATAGTCCTCCAGAATTGACCAAAGGGATCACAATAACAAGTGTACATGCTCAGTCACAGTAAATTGCAAAAGATCACACAGATATTCAAACAAATTTCTGATACATGGACCGATCTGATTGAAAAATCAAGGGTTGTGAAGATGGGACAGTTTCGTGAACGGTCCTCAAAAATGTGCCATACCAGTTGGCATAGGGAAAGGTTGAAATTCAGAACAAAACAAGCTGGTGGCAGATGGCTGGGCACATCCACTACCCAACCTATTTATATTCACCCACTGGAATTGTGTCAGGAGTATTTATGGTGTTTATTGTGGAATTTCTATTTTAATGTTGAGGCGCTGTTTTGGGGCCCTTGACAGGACTTCTCCCCACCACAAACCCTCTCATATTAATCAATAATGCCGTCTTGGTGTGGATAATTGCCCTGGTGAAGCATTTTTCAGCCAAGATTCAGCCAATGTAAATTCAATTAAATATTTTTAAAATGTTTTAAAAAAATTAAATTTAAAACATTTAAAGACAGTGATCTTTGTCAGTCACAAAAGCTCACCATCTGGATATTATTACATCAGAAATGAAGATCAGGAGTAACTTGGAATGGCCTCTCTCTAACCTTACTCCCAGTTGGGAGACAGTGCTCAGAGATCATCAAGGCTCTGCAATAATTTTGCAGACTGTGGTTCAATTAACAGATTATTAAAAGAGGCTTTATAATGTAGGGTTGTAACCTTGGACAGGATTTTCTTGTATTACATTTTCTCCTCATCACAACTAGTAATCCGCCCAGATACTGATTCCTGGCAAATACAAATTTGCCCCATTGCTGCCCTATTGCAGTCAGTGTAATACAAGACTAAGACTCATCCTCTGACTTACCTAAAGAAGAAAACAGATTGCCAAGGGATTCTTCTTCCAAACATTTGTTGGTTTTCCACCCCAAGCTGAGGTCGACTGCCTAAGGTACTCTATCAAAACCTATCCAATTTTATTTAAACTATTTTTTTTAACAAACTAGTAAAAAGGTATAGTGCATAGGATTGCAAAAAAACCCCAACTATATTTGTATTAACTGCTTAATTATTAGCAAGTTCAAAAAATTGTGTGTAAAAATTATAGAAGGTTGAAAGATCTAAGCTGGGTTGTGTCAGAAAATGAAAGCTTAGTTATGACATGTGTTTCACCAACCCATTGCAGAGAAGATTTATACCCCCATCTCGTTATCACAATGCTGTTGTTCAGCCAGCAAAAAGGTGTAACTTATTGCCTTATGGTGTATCAACAAGGACTCATTTTACTGACTGATGTTATCTAGTGCTGTCAGAAAACATGCCATAGTTCTCATTAAGAGAAGTACACATCTCCTGCTGGTGGAAATCATGAAGGGTCATAGATGAAGCAGGCACTGTTTTTAAATTTGGTTTTGGATTTTGGTGAACAAGACTTACAGCACCAGAGATCCTAGTTCAATCCTGACTCTGGGTGCTGTCTGTACGGAAATTGTACATTCTCCATGTGACCGTGTGGGTTTTCTACAGGTGCTCTGGTTTTCTCCCACATTCCAAAGATGTGTAGGTTTGTTGATTAATTTGTTTCTGTCAATTGTCCTTAGTGTGTAGGGAACTAGTGTACAGGGGTCACTGGTCAGAGAGGACTCGATGGGTCAAAGTCATTTATTCACTGTTGTGCAAGCCAGTTTGCCAGATCGTGTAAATGGCTGCAAAGCTGTATCTCTAAAAAAGAGATGTAAATGAGGAGAGACATCCATTATCTGCAGCGGTCCAGGATGTCCTCCATATAGAGGATTAAGTTGCAGTAGAAGGAATTGTGAGGTGAACATCAAGATTGTAGCAGCAGGAATCTGGATGCAGTGCGGCAAAAAAAGTTTAAAGACCTGACACGTGTAGTTAGGGTCAGTTGCACCTCTACCTCTGCTCCCATTATCTGCTCTACCAGTTTGCACACTGTGCCATGGAATGCTGACCTTTTGCCTATGTAAAAATAATCTCTATCATCCGTTACTGTTCCCTAGCATTCATATATACCCACCTCATATTTTATCCTGCCCTTTAGAATTTTCATGACAATACTCAGATCTTCCTAGTCCACATCTCACAGCAGTTAAAGGGCTTTTGCTCATGAATCATTAACATGTAGTCAGGGCCGTTTTTACAGCATTATGGGCCCCCGGGCAAAGCAGTGTACTGGGGCCCCTACCGTTACTCTCCCCCACCCCCCTTTCCCTACCAGCCCCCCCCCTGTCGTGCCGGCGAAAAGCACTTACCGAAAAGCACTTAGCGATGGACTTAGGGTGCTACATTGTTGCGAAAAGCACTTACAGATCGCTGTGAGAAGCACTTAGGGACCGAAAATGTTGCGAAAAAAGCACTTATTGAACCTACATTTTTAAAGTAGTATTTATTTATTGCAAGTCACTTAACATACACAGATCAGCATGGGGCCCCTATGCTCGTGGGGCCCCGGGCAAGTGCCCATCAGGCCCATGCGTTAAGATGGCCCTGCATGTAGTATCAACTGGAATGCAATGTCTTATTTAGCAGATCTAGTGTCAAATCAGTATTGCACAAAGAATGATCTCACCAACAACCATGCCAGTACACGTACGATGTGTGTGTGATTAATTCACTGTTGTGTAAGCCAGTTTGCCAGATTGTGAAAATAGCTGCAAAGCTGGGCCTTTCAGATAAATTTGAAATCAAATTTACTTTGGATGTGCCACAGGAACAGTGTGAGACAGCTCACTTTAGTATTCATAACATTTTAACTGAATTATATTATCAGATCCTTTGCCTGATCGACGTGTTATTTAAACACAATGCTGCAGAAAAGATTTTTGCATAAATTTAGTTTTAGAATTCATTATGAGTTCAGATTAAGGAAATCTGGAATGGAGGATCATTAAGTAGGATTATAATGGGTTCATAATGCGGGAGATATGAATGAAAAACACCGTGGTTAGAACTAGAGGGATACAAGTGGTTAGAAATGGAACCACAGTGATTCTATCTTTTCGCCCACATTGCAAAGACAAAGACTTTGTGACAGCATGGGATTCTCCTGGGTGCCGAGGCCCCCTCCCTCCCAAACCACAAGGACGTGCAGGCCTACAGCTCCACTGGCCTCCGTGAACTGTGATCTGCAGCAGAGCTGCCACCCCATAGTGCCAGAGACCTGGGCCCAACCTCGTCCCGGTTACCCTCCGCAACTGCCCCATCTAAACAAGTCCAATTTGCCCATGTTTGGCCCATATCACTCTAGAGATCTCCTGTCTGGGTACCTAATGAAATGTCTTTTAAATGTTGCTGATGGAATAAATCAAGAACCAGAGAATATAAGTTTAAGGTGAGTTGGGCAAGATTTAATACCAATCTGAGGGACATCTTTTTCACCCAGAGGGTGGCGGGTATATGGGATGAGCTTTCAGAGGAGGTAGTTGAAGCAGGTACCATAACAGTATTTAGAAGACACTCGGACAGGTTCACAGATTGGCAAGATTTAGGATATTTGGTAAACATGGGAAATTGGGACTAGCTCAGATGGGGCATCTTGGTTGGCATGAACAAGTTGGGTTTCTATGCTTTATTACTCTATGACTCTAGGCTGACATCCTGAAACTGTGGCAAGTCAAAGAAAATTGCAAATCCAAGTGGCCACTCATTCTGACAGGCCTGATAGGTGCCAAAGTTGACATGGTAGACAGTTGTGGAAGGCAAGGTGTCCTTGTAACCAAATACAAGATCATCCAGATGCCTGGTAGAATATTGGAACGATCCAAAACAATTATAATGTGTGGTGGTGGGAAAGCTTGTTTGAAAAATGATGTACCGCTTTGCTAAACTTTGAGCAAAGTTTGTGAACTTCACTTATCAATGTTTTCCTACATTTGCTTTTCAGTCTCTTTACATCACATCACACCAGGAAGGATGAGCAATCCCGAGCCTCAGAAGAATCCTGCTCCCAGTGTGGTTGTTGCAAAAATGATGGCCCCACCTCCTGAACCCAAAAACATTGTCTTCAGGAAGACTACCCGTGATAAGGCGGTGCGAGACATCCCTTATCTTCCGAGGGTTTTACTTGTTTTTATCTCTTCCTCACAGATGTCATAAGACATTGTCGCATCAATGACCTGGTTGTGTGGAAGATTTGGGTTGGCTGAAATAAGAGAGTAGGTCTACCCATGAAGGATAAATAGTAGTGTCAGGCCAGTGAACGTGAGGCGTAGCTGCTGGGCCTGCACCCTCACAGCTCCAGACACCCAGGTCCAATCTTGACCTCTGGCACGCTCCGTGAGAAGTTTGCTTCTTCTCCCTGTGATCACATGAGTTTTCCCCGCGTTTTCTAGTTTCCACTAATATTCCAAGGACATGCAGGTTGGTTGGTTAATTGGTGTTTTATGAATTGTCACTAATATGGAGGTAGAATCATGTCGTGAGTCTTTAGTTCAAAATCTCTTGATTATTTAATAGGAGAGTATTAAACAACCTCATTTGCTCCCCTGAGACTCATGGACAACTACAGGGAGCTAGGTTAAGGCAATCTGTGTACCTTAGCCAACTCTGACCCAACAGATTACCTGGTCGTTTTGCTTTGATCAAAGCATCTGCCAAAATTCTCTACATTACAATGAAGATTACAATACAGAAAAGAAACATGCTTCATTATAATACAACATTTTGGTTATTCAAGGCACCATATAAGTATAATAAAAACAGAAAATGCTAGAAACACTCAGATACCAGCTGGTGGAGCTGCTACCTCACAGCGCCACAAACCCGGGTTTGATCCTGAACTCGGGTGCTGTCTGCGTGGAATTTGCTACGTTCTCCCTGTGGCCATGTGTGTTTTCAATGTCCAATGGTGCTTATTGTCATGTGTGCACGACACAGAAATTCTTTTCGGGCTGCATGGTGGTACAAGTTCGATCTACACTATCACTGCAATTCCCTCTGTTCGTTTCACCCCTCTCCCTCTCTAGAACTTGACAGCTGTTTCCACACTTTTCCAGGTCTGATGCAGACCCCTTTGCCTGAAATGTCAACTTTGTCTTGTTCTCAGGGTTACTGACCAACCTCGGTATTTCCCCAGCCTTTGATGTTTTACATGTAGTCACGGATGGCAGGTATAATTGGCAGTGCCCATCTCCATCACTCAGTATCGTGCTTCTGTTTTTACAGATTGCAGTCTACTTGGGCAAGAGAGACTTTGTGGATCATGTCACCCATACAGATCCAGTAGGTATGTATGCTCTGTGAGGGACAACAGAGCAGGATTCTACTCTCTGGCTCATTTACTGCAAGAGGGATAATGTTTCCAGCTGTTTAACAAGCATGAACCTGTAGTAATCATGCTAACAAATTGCAGTCTCACATAAAATTGCTTTACATTTGATAAATTGCTTTACATTTGATCAATACTTGGTATTAGCAAGCACACTTCCAAAGGTCTTTAATGAAAAAAACAAGCTCCTATTTTGGGATAGGACACAAAGCGCTGGAGTAACTCAATGGGTCAGGCAGAATCCATGGAAAACATAGATAAGGTGATGTTCCGGGTTGGGACCCTTCTTAAGACTGATTCATGGGAATTGGAATATTGAATTCCCATAAAGTACCGAGAAACAGACAGCTCCGGAAATCATGAACTGCCCTTCTGGAGGCTGGATGGAGAATCTGTTACTGTGTATTTCAAACCCTTTAGATCCATCGCTATGGCCTGAAATTTTCTTCATTCAGCACAAGTGGAGGTAATTTGATTGTGATCACTGAACAGGATTAGGGATTTTATATGCTGGTAACACACCTCTGAATCCTCAGACTGAGTCTTTCTGAGAATGCTACATCTCTGCAAGAATGTGCAAGGTTCCTGCATTTCTCATATTTCTTCATGACATAAAAGGAAGCCTTTCGACCTGTTGCGTCTATGCTGGTTCTCAGAGCAATCATTTTGCCTCACGTATTTCCCTGTAACCTTTTCTCTGTTCTATGCCCGTCAACTCCCCTCTGTCAATTCCTCTGACACCCACCTGTAACGGGGGGCTCAGTTGCAGTAGTAATTATCCCAACCACCAGCAGGTCTTTGGGATGTGGGAGGAAGCCAGAGCACACAGAGGAAGGACATGCAGTCACAGAGAGAACAGGCAATCTCTACACAGATTGAACCTGTTTAATCTACTGCCTACTGCCCACCTGTTTAGCACAAGCACTGATGCCAAATGGTGTCATTCTATCATCCCGTTAGTGATACTCTAAAACACCCAGAGAGTTGTGAATCTGGAAATTCACCCGGAGAGTTGTGAATCTGTGGAATTCTTTGCCACAGAAGGCAGTGGAGGCTAATTCATTGGATGTTTTCAAGGGAGAGTTAGATTTAGCTCTTTGGACTAAGGGAATCAAGGGATATGGGGAAAAAGTCGGAACGGATTACTGATTTTGGATGATCAGCCATGATCATATTGAATGGCGGTGCTGGCTACTCCGGCACCTATTTTTTATGTTTCTATGAAGGCCTTCAGACATTAGGAGTCTTGAAGACTGGTGGAAATCAACAAGATACAAAGCTTATTTTTTGCATTACTTATAGGAACCAATCTTAACAGGTTCATACCACTCACTGCCTTGGAGTTTGAGGCACCATTCTTTATTGATAGGCTCTTTCTTTAATTTATTATTACTAATTACAATGCCCATACCTAGCTATTGCCCTTGAGTCTCCAATCATCTCCCTGAACCCTATTAAGCATCTTCTCACACTCTCTACTCACCTCCGAACAGTTTTTTAATTCCCTGCTGCAAGATCTTTTGTGCTGAATAAGTAAATAATTAGAGGTGGAATTATAAACAGAGCACCCTTCACTGAAGGCAGTGTATCTCAGTGGAACCTAAGATATTAAGGAGGTTGGCATGTCCACGCAACACCTCAGGACTGGTGGATGGCAGGATTGGCACTGATTGCAGCCCAACATACCCAGAGCTAATACGGGTAGCTAGATGAATCGCACGGTGCCCTGAAGCTAGATGATGGGAAATCCAGGGCCTCTAATAATGTTGGGTGAACACCATAATTTCCCTGGGGTTAGTTGATGAGAAATTTGGGGTTGGTGTTGCTGCTGGATAAACTACACAGTGTTCCTGCAATGGACCATAGAGGTTTCTGGGCTGGTACAGGGGGTGAATGACACCACAGCAGCCATGAACTGTTTAATTAGAAGCACAGTAATGGACATATCATGGAAGGCGGCCAAAGCTGATTTCAATGACTGATTTTATCTGATTACTTTTCAGATGGTGTACTTGTATTGGACACAGGCTATATAAAGGATAGAAAAGGTGAGAAATCCAGCATGGTTATTAAACATTGCGCACAAGCAAATTGTCTACTTACTTTCTGGTCCAGTTGCCTTAAGAGGTTTGTTCTACCCAGAGGTGAGATGAATGTGCTTTATTTTGTACAGACATTCCCAGCCTCACAAACACAGCCCCACACATGGTCTAGCTCACATGCATGCAGTTTGACATACAGTACATACAGTGGCTCACTTACAGTATTACAATGCATCGTTGCAAATCTAGCCACAGGTGCACAATTTTCCACACTCAGCACCACACACACTCAGCTGGCACATTCAGTCTCTTTCAGCCCCACCACCTATCTCCACATTCACACAGCCTCACACCTTTAGCCCTACCCCTAAAATCACCAACATCCTGATGAAGAAAACAAGAGCTGAAGTCATCAACTCAGTGTGCAGGAGACCATTGGTGTATTGACTTGATATGTTGAGTCACCAAGCCCACCAGACAAAGAAGCCCTTGTTTGTTTTGAATTCAGATCTGGTCATGTGCAAAGCCCAGCAGGTTGCTCGAGCGGAAGTTCCAGAATAGAACCTCTCAACTATTATTTCTGATCTTCATTTCAGTTTTTTGCAGACTGCTCTCATCATTCCGCTACGGACGGGAGGACATTGATGTTTGTGGGTTGAAGTTCAGAAGGGATCTGTATATGTACACAATCCAAGTCTATCCACCTCGTTCAGACGAAAAGCCTAAACCACTGACCAAGTTGCAAGAATGTTTAGCAAGAAAATTTGGAGACAGAGCTTATCCTTTCTGCTTTCAGGTATCTCTCTCTCTCCCTTGATGTTATGGAGTAATTAATTTACTTGTCACCAGGATGAGCTAATGAATCATTCGACCATTTTCATACCTTATTTCAACCAGGCACAGTTGCTTTTCAGCATTGCACCAATCTTTAGTTGGCTGAAGGCAATTCAAACCCATGGTCATTTCCATTTAAAATAAAAGTGTTGTTAGAGCCTAATCACTCTTGTCTGCCTGTGATATTGCTAAGCTGGCTTGAAAGTGAAGGGTTACAAAAATGTGATTCATTCCGGTAAAACAATACAGGCAAAATATCTCATTCCTGCCAGTGAATACCTTACTACAAAGCTCCTATAGTTCATGATGACTTCTCAAGAGACACTTTCTGGTGCTCATTTAAGTGGAAATCAATTGGACACTGTGAGAAATTAGAGTTATTATGATATCAAAGGCAATTTATCTGTGGGTAGCAAAGTAGAGGATTTAACAAGCCCTTATCACATCTTGAAAAGCAACTAACTAGTTTGGCAGGGCACAGTGATAAATTTATTTGAGTGCAGATCTGGAGATATGGGTTTAAATCCAACCACAATAGTGGAACATTTTAAAATCATGTAATTAAATGAGTTTGGAAATAAGAAAAAAAATATTGTCAGTAATAATAACCACAAAGTCACTGGATTCCTATTTTAACCGGTCCAATTGTCTTCAGGGAATGGAATCTGCCATCCTCACCCAATCTAGCCTATATGTGACTCTGGGCTACACAATGCTAAATCTTACGGGTGTCAGAGGTTATGGGGAGAAGGCAGGTGAATGGGGTTAGGAGGGAGAGATAGATCAGCCATGATTGAATGGTGGAGTGGACTTGATGGGCCGAATGACCTAATTCACTTATGATCTCTTTGGCCCAGAAAAGGCCCAGAAGGACTCAGTTCAATGAGTAGTTAGGAATGTGCAATAGATGTTGGCCTATCTGGTGATATCTATAACCTGTGAATGATATGTGTTACAAACATGAAGCAGAGTCACAGCAACAGAAAGAGCACTTGACCAGGAAGAACAATAGTCAGGCTGCTTCATTTGACATCTGTACGTGCTCCGGCCATTTACTGACAGGTTGTAGGAGCTGCAGTGCTGATTATGGTGGCTCCTTTTGCCACTGAGATTAATGGTATAATGAAATAGTCTGAAGTGTAAGACAGTTCACTGGCCTGCTTAACTATTGTAGAACAGTATATGATACCAGAGATAAAAATAAGCCTCATATAGAAATATTAATAGAGTCATAAATATATATAAATGGAAGCACACTCTTCAGCCCAACTCATCCATACCGACCAAAATGCTTATCTAAGATAGACCCATTTGTGTGCATTTGGCCCATAATCCTCTTTCCCATCTACGAATCTGTCCAAATGTCTTTTAAATGTTGGTATGTAGGTTAATTGGCTGGGTAAATGTAAAAATTGTCCCTAGTGGGTGTAGGATAGTGTCAATGTACGGGGATCGCTGGGCGGCACGGACTTGGAGGGCCGAAAAGGCCTGTTTCCGGCTGTATATATATGATATGATATGTTGTAATTGCACTGACCTTTATCACCTCCGTTGGCAGCTCATTCCACATATGCACTGTCTATCCTGTGTGTGAAAAATCTGCCCCTCAGATCCCCTTTAAATCCTTCCCCTCTCACTTTAAACCTATGCCTTCTACTTGAAGACTTACAAACTCTTCAATCATGGGGAAAAAGACCATCTACCCTATTATGAGTCCATCATTTTATAAACTTTAATAAGGTCACTCCACAGCCTTCTTCACTCCAGTAAACACAGTCCCAGCCTATTTAACCTCTCCTTTAACGCAAGCCTGCCAGTTCAGGGAACCTTTCTGAAAATTATTTTCTGCATTCTCTCTTGCTTAATGAGAATCTTACTACAGCATGGTGACCATAATTATACACAATCCTTCCAATGTGGCCTAACCAACTTGCACAACTATAACATGAAATCCCAGCTCCTATACTCAATACCTCGGCCAATGATGGCAAGTGTACTATAAGCCTTCTTCACCTCTCTCTCTACCTGAGTTACTACTTTCACGGAACTATGTACTTATATCCCAATGTCGTGTTGTGCAATAATACTTTTCCAGGCCCTGCTATTCACTATTTTTGTCCAGTCCTTCCCAAATTGCATCACTTTGCATTTGTCTGAGTTAAATTGCACTTGCCACTCCCTTGGCCTCCATCCCAATTCTTCTAGATCCTGTTGCAACCTTAGACAATTTTCTTCACTCTCCACTACACCAAGAATTTTGGTACGCAGGAAAAAAAACTGCAGATGCTGGTTTAAATCGAAGGTAGACACAAAATGCTGGAGTAACTTAGCGGGTCAGGCAGCATCTCTGGAGAGAAGGAATGGGTGACGTTTTGGGTCGAGACCCTTCTTCAGTCTGAAAAAGGGTCTCGACCCGAAACTTCACCCATTCCTTCTCTCCAGAGATGCTGCTTGACCCGCTGAGTTACTCCAGCATTTTGTGTCTACCTAGGAATTTTGGTATCAGCTGCAAACTTGCTAATCATGCCACCTACATTCTCTTGCAAAGCATTAGTATATATAAACATCAAAGGACCCAGCATTGATGCCTGTGTGTTGAAAACCATGGAAATGAAGTCATCTCAGCATATTAACACTTCTCTTTTCTCCCTTGACAGTTCCCAGACTATCTACCCTGCTCTATAACCTTGCAACTGGGTCCAAATGAAGTCGACAAGGTGAGATACTTTACGTGTTTTTATTGGGATCAGGTCTTCAATTGCTGCAGACATTGTTGCAGGGGGTATGGGGAGAAGGCAGGAACGGGGTACTGATTGAGAATGATCAGCCATGATCACATTGAATGGTGGTGCTGGCTCGAAGGGCCGAATGGCCTCCTCCTGCACCTATTGTCTATTGTCTATTGTCTATTTTAGGCACTTGTTTTCATCTTTTTAATGAATAATTCCATTAGTTATAATGGTAAAGCTGAATACTGCTGGAAAGCCTTGTATACATATAATGCAGGAATGGAGGCTATTAAGGAGCTGGATGCTGGCCAAGGGCAGCACATTGTATATTGTATTCAAACAGAATACAATGTACCATCTGTCCATAAGATTTCAGCTGGAAAACGCTGTGGATCATGATGACCTTTTGGCAGCAATATAACCTGTCATCGCAGGAGGACCTAGACTTATATCTGCTTCAATGCTAACATGTGTCCCCACAGTGGTTGAACTACGGGGCAGAATCAGATCCGGAGTTCTACTAAGCTGCTTGACAGGAAGGCTTTTTGTCAGGGCATTCGCGACAGACTTCTGGTCATCCCTCGGACTTTGAGGGATGACCAGCAGTCTGTCGTTTCAGGGCTTGGTCATGAATAATTCCAGTGGGTGTTTTTCACGGGAGCTTTTCGCTGAAAAGATTATCTGCTTTCTCCGCAGTGTTGTGGCGTGGACTTCCAAATCAGTGCGTTCTGTGCAAAATCTTCCAGATTTGACGCAAAAATCCCCAAAAGGTACATTTAGATTCATCCAAACACGGAAAATGATCGACATTGCTTTCTTTCTCTGCGGAACAATAAACACAGCACGTACAAAAAAACAGGAAGTGACAGTTCTCAGTGTTTTATTAGCAAGCCAGGCTGGTTCACAGTGCAGGCAGTGGATCAGTGTCGAGCATTAATTCTGTTAATGCAGACACAGCTAATCTCTTGTCCTTTTAAAAATGGATTTGCTTATGCAGGCACTCTCTTGATCCAAGCAATTCAATCATATGCAATTGGCAAAAATATTTTGGCTTTCAATACACATTGATGTAAGATTATTATTTACTTTTAGCATATTAAATTTATCAGCATGGTTTTATGAATGAGACAGTTAAAAATTGTTGATGCACAGATTTTTTTTTGTGGGCAAAGCAATTGTGTGGTCTAAGTCGGTTAATGTAGGTACTTGGGCAGAGTGTGTAGGACTCATGTCTCTTGGCTTGATTTCATAGGCACATTGTGAAATAGTTGACCAAAGTCAGATCAGAATTAAAGAGTGAATCTCTGTTGGCCTGAAAGGATGTATTTTTCACGATTAGATTTGTTTTTATTTATCTAGGGATGTGTCAGTCACTGAACAAGGTCAACATTTATTGTCCATCCCCCTTTGAGAAAGTGATGGCAAATCACCTTCTGGACTGCTGTATCGCCCTCAGTGATGGTACTCTGTAGGCCGCGTCTTCCACAACCAAACTAGATAATCCCGCTGTCTTTCCCGCCCCTCCCTCCCCTCCCCTGCAATCAGTCTGAGAAAGGGTCCCAACCCAAAACGTCACCAGTCCAAGTTCTCCAGAGATGCTGCCTGACCCCGCTAAATTACTCCAGCATTTCTTGCCTTGCATTGGTGTAAACCAGCATTATCAGCTCATCATTATTAGATAATCTGGTTATTATCTGGTTGGTCAGTTCATGGATTATTTGTGGGATCTTCCTATGGGCAAATTGGAAAACACATATTTGTGCATAAAAACATCTTGAAAAGTAAGAATTTTAGTTTAGTTTAGTTTAGTGTAGAGATACAGTGCGGAAGTAGGCCCTTCGGCCCACTGAGTCTGTGCAGTCCAGCAATCCCCGTACACTGACACTTTCCTACACACACTAGGGACAATTTACAATTATACCAAGCCAATTAACCTACTAACCTGTACGTCTTTGGAGTGTGGGAAGAAACCGGAGCACGCAGACAAAACCCATGCAGGTCAAGGGGAGAATGTACAAACTCTGTACAGACAGCACCCGTAGTCAGGATCGAACCCAGGTCTCTGGCGCTGTAAGACAGCAACTACCGCTGTGCCACCGCGCCGCCCCAAATTTCAAGGTTTCAAGGTCAGTCTATTGTCACGTGTACCGATTAAGGTAGAGTGAAATTGAAATTGGAAATTTGGATGTTAAGAAACATTTTTTGGTGTTACTTGGCAGGGAAAGTATATTCAGTGTTGTTGACAACAATGTTCCAGTACTGTGACTTAGGAGACAATGAAGGAATAAAGGTTTAATACAATTTGGGACAATGTACAACTTAGAAAGGAATTGACAGGTAATATGTTCCCCAAACACTTGCTATCCCTTTTCTTTTTGGTAATACAGTATCTGGGTTTGGGAGATGCTGTTAGGATGCCTTAGGCAAGGAACTGCTGTGCAGTTTGTAGACAGTTTGCATCTCACCCACTGTGCATCAGCGAAGGAGGAAGGGAATATTTAAGGTGGTAATTTGGGTACCAGTCAAAATTGCTGCTTTATCCTGGATGGTGTTGAGGTGCTTGAGTGTTGTTGTGCAATAATTAATGACAGAGTTTATGAGGAGCAGATTATAAAGTTCCTAAGTTTTCTTAGAAGTTGTAGAGAGTGTCAAAGATTTCCTCAGACCATAGGAAGACCATCCAGATTAAAGATAATGCAAGCATCAGGATTTGTTCGAATACAAGTAAATGTTCTACTCTATTTGGTGATAGAAATGAAAATGATACAAGATGCACAAAGTTGAACTTTTTATGCAAAATATACAATATACATACAGACACACATAGTGGATTGATGTACACTCAATGCTTTTTTTGAAATATAATGCAAATAATGGTGGTCTAGTTTCAAAAACATTGAACTACAAACATTAGGATTCCTCCACTTGCAATTGGTTGTCCTGGATGGTTCATTTGCTGAATTCTTTCTTCTCCCAGGAGCTCGGTGTCCATGGTTATCCGTAAGGTGCAGTACGCTCCTGATAAACCGATTTTCCAGCCAGTGGCTAAAACAAGCAGACAGTTCCTCATATCAGACAAATCTCTTCACCTGGAAGTATCACTCAACAAGGAGGTAAGTGTTTGGTCAGTCATAACTCATCCTGGCAATGTGAGAGAGGAGGCTGAGATCAGAATCGCCAAATGGGCACTGTCAACTTTTTGGCAGGTTCTTTCTTCCTGCTCAGGTGGAGGTAAAGCATTTGCTATAATAGCAGGGAGCCTCCCAGTGTTCTGCCCACTACAGGAAAGAAAGAATAGCTATTTGGATTAAATGCACCCCCCTGAGTTGAAACAGAGTCGCCCTTTTGATTTTGAAAGATCAAGAACTGAAATACCGTTCTAAAATCCTAGCATTCAATTCGGGAAGAGAATAGCATTTACTTCCAATTAGATTAGCATCACAAGGTTCAAACCTGGAGATCCTGGGTTTCCTGCAGATGCTCCTGTATTCTCCCACATCCCCAAAATACCGCATTGTTTGACCTGGAGTCGGTGCATTGTTTCCTTGAGTGTACGTGAGTGGCAGAATTTAGGGGATGGTTTTATGTAATATGGGGCGAATAAAATGGGCACAAAATGCTGGGGTAACTCAGCGGCTCAGGCAACATCTCTGGAGAAAATGGATAGGTGATGTTTTGGGTCGGGACACTTCTTCAGACTAAATAAATAAATAAAATGGGTTGGAGTAGGATCGGTATAAGGATTGAAAGTATTGTCCTGATTTGAAATGCACTTTTTAATAGATTTATTACCATGGTGAACCAGTTGAAGTGAGTGTTGAGGTGATCAACCATTCCAACGAGACAGTGAAGAAGGTCAAAGTGACAGGTATGGAAACAAATTCAGAGATTGGAACCCAGATTTGTGTCAAAGCAAACCCTGCTTGTAAATTTAAAAAATGCAAAATGTATTGGAATTTGGATCCAAAAGGGACTAGATAAAGATGCATCACAATGAGATCACTGGCCTCGGCCTGCTCCCATCCAAATCTGTGGTCCTGAGTCCCACAGGGCATTCATTCCTATGTGGGAGGAGACCTAGGCAAAATGTAAAAACAAAGAACTGCGGCTACTGGTTAGTACCAAAGATAGACACAAGACGCTGGAGTTTCTCAGTGGGTCAGGCAGCATCTCTGGAGAAAAATGCTGGGTGACGTTTCTGGTTGGTCCCCTTCTTCAAACTGAAAATTTCAGAATGGCAGGCAGTGATTAGTGGGGTGCCGCAAGATTCAGTGCTGTGACCCTAGTTATTTACTGTAATGAAGTGATTATACCAACGCTGTAATACAACACATGGCTTTTATTGCAACACTTACACCACAGGAGGTGCAGTACATTCCAGCTCCGAGCTGCTGCACCTACTGACTGACGCAGGCAAGTTCTTAATATATACAGCACATAATGGGCGGGACTACTACTAACAAACACTACGATTGGCTAGCATGCAATAGCCCATCTACATCACTACTAACAAACACTACAATTGGCTAGCATGCAATAGCACATCTACATCTCTTCTTGTAGAAATAAAGAAACAACAGTAGCTTAAACACTGAACAACAAATGTAAAGAATATACTAGCAAAGTTACACAAAATCAACGGTACACAAAATCGCCATATCTAACGGGTGGCCTACAAACCCGTCCGGTCCTCGTTCGGTATGACCGCCTCATTTACAATACATATTAACGATTTAGATGAAGGAATTAAATGTAACATCTCCAGGTTTATGGATGACACAAAGCTGGGTGGCAGTGTGAGCTGCGAGGAGGTTGCTATGAGGCTGCAGGGTGACTTGGATAGGTTGGGTGAGTGGGCAGATGCATGGCAGATGCAGCATAATGTGGATAAATGTGAGGTTATCCACTTTGGTGGCAAGAACAACAAGGCAGATTATTATCTGAATGGTGTCAGATTAGGAAAAGGGGAGGTGCAACGAGACCTGGGTGTCCTTGTACATCAGTCACTGAAAGTAAACATGCAGATACAGCAGGCAGTGAAGAAAGCAAATGGCATGTTGGCTTTCATAGTGAGAGGATTTGAGTATAGGAGCAAGGAGGTCCTACTGCAGTTGTACAGGGCCCTGGTGAGACCGCACTTGGAATATTGTGTTGCAGTGTTGGTCTCCTAATTTGAGGAAGGACATTATTGCTATTGAGTCAGTACAGCGTAGGTTCACCAGGTTAATTGCTGGGATGGATGGGACTGACATATGATGAAAGAATGGATCGACTGGGGTTTTATTCACTGGAATTTAGAAGGATGAGAGAGGATCTTAGAGAAACATATAAAACTCTTAAGGGATTGGACAGGCTTAATGCAGGAAAAAATGTTCCCGATGTTGGGGGAGTCCAGAATCAGGGGTCACAGTTTAAGAATAAGGAATAGGCCATTTAGGACTGAGAGTTTAAAAAAAAATCAATTAGAGAGTTGTGAAATAGTAGGATTCTCTCCCACAGAAGGCAGTGGAGGCCAATTCACTGGTCGTTTTCAAGAGAGAGTTAGATATGGAAAGCATTGGTCTTCATTCATTTTTGTAATTAATTTGTAATATTTTCACAAAGAAGTCCACACATTCTTAACATCACTACTGGATAGACAGTAGTGTCTAATGGAATCAAGGGATATGGGGGGAAAGCAAGAACGGGGTACTAATTTTGGATGGTCATCCATGATAATATTGAATGGCGGTGCTGGCTCGATGGGCCGAATGCTCTACTCCGGCACCTATTTTCCACATTTCTGTGTCTATGAAAGTTTTCCTGTTACTCCAGCGCTTTGTGTGGATCTTTGAGAACTAAGCAATGTCTGCACACAATTGTTATGTTTGGAAGTTCAAGCCTACAGCTATATTGGTGAATTAAAAATGTATTAAAAAGGCATTTTCTTCTTTGGCAGTCCTGTGGGATCAAGGATGACTTTTCTTGTTCATGCTCTTGTTTTGTGTGTTTTGAGGTGGCCAATGGAACAACTGTGGGCTCTTCCACATGGGGGCAGATGAGAGCCTATGTGGTGGGACAGATGGGTAGTGTGTGAGGTGCTGAACTCATCCCACTACGAGGCTTCTGTGCACTCCTGATGCACGGACCCCGGCTTCTAAATATCATCCCAAAGCTGCTTCCCATGTTAAGTGGCCATAGGTCCGAGATTCCCAGGCATCCGTGAGGATGTTGCATTTCTTCAAGATGGCTTTGAGAACATCCATTAATGTTTTACTCTGCCTATCCAGTGATATGTGATGTTAAGAATGTGTGGACCTCTTTGTGAAAATATTACAAATTAATTACAAAAATGAATGAAGACCAATGCTTTCCATATCCAGCAGTCACTAACTACACTTATGACTTCAGTAGCTTTAGACAACTTTGTCGAGTCATTGAGTCAGAGAGTCATAGTGTGGAAACAGGTCCTTCAGCTCAACTTGCCCACACCGGCCAACATGTCCCACCTACACTAGTCCCACCTGCCTGCACTTGGTCCATATCCCTTTAAACCTGTCCTATCCATGTACCTGTCTAACTGTTTCTTAAACGTTGGGATTGTCCTAGCCTCAACTACCTCATCTGTCAGCTTGTTCCATACACCCACCACCCTTTATGTGAAAACGTTACCCCTCGGATTCCTATTAAATCTTTTTCCCTTCACCTTGAACCTATGTCCATCCTCTGGTCCTCAATTCCCCTACTCTGGGGAAGAGACTGTGCATCTACCCAATCTATTCCTCTCATGATTTTGTACACCTCTAGAAGACCACTCCTCATCCTCCTGCGCTCCAAGGAATAGAGACCCAGCCTACTCAACCTCTCCCTATAGCTCACACCCTCTAGTCCTGGCAACACCCTCATAAATCTTCTCTGAACCCTTTCAAGCTTGACAATATCTTTCCTATAACATGGAGCCCAGAACTGAACACAATATTCTAAATGCAGTCTCACCAACGTTTTATACAACTGCAACATGACCTCCCAACTTCTATACTCAATACTCTGACTCATGAAGGCCAATGTGCTAAAAGTCTTTTTGATCACCTTATCTACCTGCGTCTCGACCTTCAAGGAACAATGCACTTGCACTCCTAGATCCCTCTGCTCTACAACACTCCCCAGAGGCCTACCATTTACTGTGTAGGTCCTGCCCTTGTTAGACATCCCAAAATGCAACATCTCACACTTCTCTGTATTAAATTCCATCAACTATTCCTCCTCCCACCTGGCCAATCGATCCAGATCCTGCTGCAATCATTCACAACCATCTTGTAATGATGTGAATCTGTGAAAGGTCCTATCTAAGTCTGTTGTTGTTTATCCATTAAGTGAACCACGTCTGCCTTTGAACACAATGAAGGCTAACTGCATTGTCTATGCCCACAGCTGATCAGATTGCGAGCGTGCTCCTGTATTCACAGGGCACATACAGCCAGCGAGTGGCCGAGCAGGTGGTGATGTAAGTGATCGTCTTTCTGCTCGGCTCAGTTTTCAGTACAGCTTCCTGACGTAGCAGGCAGTCCGATGCAAAGTTGTGGCTTCATCCCCTTTCTTTAATGTTGACAACTGATAACGAATTTTCAAGGCCCAGAACCTCTTCACTTCCAAAGAAAACCAAATTCACGTGCTGGAGAGTGGCGTCGTCTGATATCCATCCATGTCGTAGGCTTGTGGTCTGGGTATATTTCCTTGACATTTTATTAACCAATCCTTTGCAAAACTTTAGTTGGTTCTGTTCAGATTTCATTGCCATATGTGTGAAAATTATGTTGAAAATTTAGGTTCAGGTATCTTTCTGAACTGTATTTTTTGCACTTTAAATTGCAATGAGCTTTAGATGTTAAAAAAATCGCAACAGGAGCTTCTGCAGTTTAAGTGCTACTTGGAGTACATGCAAAGCTTGCAGGATACGTTTGCAATGTTTATTATTTGTTTGCTATTCTGATGGTTTGGCACCGTGCATGTTGGTTGCAAGGCTGCAGGTGGAGTCTGCTGGGATGTGCACCCTTGGATATTGGTTTGCGCTTCTTTGCATTTTACTTGTATTGATATGTGCATTCTTGTTTAGTGAACGAATCCGTCCAGGTTCTACTCTGAAGAAGGTCTACTCACTCTATCCCATAGTTGCCAACAACCGTGAGAAGCATGGCTTGGCGCTGGATGGAAAAATCAGAGATAAGGACACCAATTTAGCTTCTACTACCATGTAAGATGTGTAGACGTTACAAGAGGACTGGCTACTTCATGGACAATGGCTTAATACTTCCAAAGATTAATTTATTTATAAATAAACTTGTCTTGTGTATAGTTTTAATTGCGTTTAGATATACAATACGGAAACAGGCTCTTTACAGCGAGTGCAGCGCCGGAGACTCAGGTTCGATCCTGACTACGGGTGCTGTACTGTAAGGAGTTTGTACGTTCTCCCCGTGACCTGCGTGGGTTTTCTCCGAGATCTTCGGTTTCCTCCCACACTCCAAAGACATACAGGGTAAATGTAAAAAATTGTCCCTAGTGTGTGTAGGATAGTGTTGATGTGTGGGGATCACTGGGCGGCACGGACTTGGTGGGCCGAAAGGGCCTGTTTCCGCGCTGTATATATATGATATGATATGATAACCAGCATTCCCTGCACATTATCACTATCCTACATGCACTGGAGACAATTTACATTTATACGAGCCAATTAGCCTACAAACCTGTACGTCTTTGGAGCGTGGGAGGGAATCGAAGATCTCGGAGAAAACCCACGCATTCACGGGGAGAACATAAAGACTCCGTACAGACAGCACCTATAGTCAGGATTGAACCCAGGTCTCTGTTGTTGTAAGCGCTGTAAGGCAGCAACTCTACCACTGCACCACCGTGCTGCCCATGGTTTTTTTGTGTTTGGATTAAGGAACATATATCTGTTTATCGTTACAATTGTTTTATTTTATCATAGAAATACAACCCCATAAAAAATAGGAGCCGAAACAAGCCATCTGGCCCCACAAACCTTCTCTGACGATCATTAAGATCATTGCTGATCAACTACTTTAATGCCATCCCCATATCCATTAATATCCAGAAATCTATGGATCTCACCTTTGAATGAACTTAAGGCTTAATGTTCAACGACCTTCCAGGGCAGAGAATTCCAACAATTTGCTATTCTCTGAGTGAATAAATTTCTCTTCATCTCAATCCTAAATGGTCTGCCTCTGTAGGCCATGATTCCTGACTCTTCCACCAAGGCAAACACCCTCCTGGCATTCACCTTGATGAGCCTAGTAAGAATTTTGTGAGCTTCAGTGAGATTCCCTCTCAATTCTAAATTCCAAAGAATACAGACCTGGTCTACTCAATATTTCCTCAAAGACAAACTCGCTGTCACAGAAATCAGTCCACTCAGTCTTCATAGCACTTTCTCTATGGATGTTTTACTCAGTAAGGACATCAAAAGTGCCTAGAAGTGTGTGTCTTTCCAAGTTGGTAACAGCCAAAATACTACTGTAATGAAATGTCCATGCTTGATACAGGTATTCTGCCTTTAAAAATTTCTGGTAGAAGTCCAAGATTTGCTTGGTATTTCTATTGTTGTTGGTTTGATAGTAATATTTTTTTAATTATTGTGACATGTGTACCAAAATGCATGAAAAGCTTTATTTGTGTGCTATTCAGTCAAATCATACCATACATGAATACAATCAAACCATACACAAGCACAACATGTGGTGCAAAGAGAAAAATACCAACGTTTAGAATATATTGTAACAGTAATATAACAGTGTTTTAGTTACAGAGAAAGTGCAGGGTCAGCAATGAGATGGGCTGGAAGATTGGGACTTCACCCTGGCTTATGGGAAGACCATTCAGTAACCTGTTAACAGTGGGGAAGAAGCTGTTCCTGAATCTGATTGTATGTGCTTTCAAGCATTTTATCTTCTGCCCAATGGGAGAGGAATTGAGCGGGGTGAAAATGGTCTTATATGGATAGGATAGGTTTAGAGCGAAATGGGACAAATGCTGGCAGGTGGGACTCGTGTAGACATGTTGGTCAGTGTGGGTAAATTGAGTCAACGACTCTGTTTCCACACTGTATGACTCTATGACTCTATGACTTACTTAAATTGATGATTTATTTGTGCTTTTTACTCATGTTTTATGGGATAATGGCATTGCCTTACAATAACTCAAAGCTCAAAATGTAGACCAGATACGGCCTTGATCAGGGACATGCCCATACATCAACTGTCACAATGCTTATTTCACTGGAAGTAGATGCTTTGACCTGCCATGGCACATTCTTTGATAACCTCAACTCTTAGTACATACTGTAGAACAGTACAGCACAAGAACAAGCCCAGCGACTGACAATGTCTGTTCCAACCATGATGCCAAGATAAACTAATCTCACTTGCCAGTACATGATCCAATATTCTTCCATTCCATGCATATCCATGTGCCTATTTGAAAGCCTCTGTCATATCCACCTCCACCAACACTTCTGGCAGCGCGTTCCAGATACTCATCACTATTTGTGTAATCAACTTGCCTGGCGTATCTTCTTTAAACTTTGCTCTCTTGTTGCAAACATTCGGCTATTCTTGACAGGTTCTGACAACGGGTTGGAAAATCAGTAATATCAGATGCCTTTTCCCTTCCCCTTGTCCTTTCCCTGTTGCTGTGGTTACATTCTAATTCTGGTTATCAACCTGAAACTTTAACCCACTCTCCTTCAATCACTTCAGTTTTTCCAGTTTGTTGTATTTTCATTTATGATAGTCTTTTCCCACATAAATAAATGTCTGCTTCTAATATTTCCCTTCCACTAATCAGCTAACACAGCAATGTTCTGTTTCCAGCTTAAAGGAAGAAATGAATCGGAAGGTTTTGGGAATTCTTGTCTCCTATAAAGTTGAGGTGAAGCTGGTTATTTCTGGGTAAGTGTTACACACCAGTTGTGATTTCCTCCCTTGATCTAAGTTCCGTAAGGTTTCCCTGTTTTTGGGAACCCCAGACAATTCATGAATAGTTGGACTATAATTCCCAATTGTCTCATTTTATTACAATGAGATTAAAATGTGAAATGAATTTGAGATATTTTTACAGTGGGTGAAGAGGTAGTAGATGTACAGGCAAATCGTGCATCTCGGGGGTTAAGTGCTTGAAACGTGGCACATTATTAAAAAACGCATAAACTAAACATACCATGCTGTCAGCTGTAAGTTTGAGCATCGTATTCCGAAAACACAAGCGCGTAAATCAAGCTTTGGTATTAAAGGTTTGGCCAACAAGCACATTATTTCAAAGACACATAAATCAAACATGCGGAGAATGTGAGGTGCCCTGACCATGAAACTATTCCACGCCACTAACACAAGCTGAATTGGTGTTGGTATTTTTTTCGTCTCCAATGTACCCAGGAGGACAAAGCAAAGTTGACAAAAATAACTTGTGCTGCTTTGCCTCCCTGAGCAAGACAGAGTGAACTTCCACAGTTCTCACTCCTCCAGCAACATCACCTTGGTGCTTCAAAGAGTTTAAATATCTAACAAGATTGGATTTTACTTTGTCCTAGTATTTCTTGGGAAACACACCCTCAAAGTAAAGCAGTTGTGTTCTTGCTGCAGCGTTCAGGGAAAGACCAACTTCAGCTGCAGGGATCTTGGAATGACATGGGACTTGACAGCTCCCATTGCACAGAGAAATTGGGCGAAAGTTTAAACAGTGATTGTTCCTGGGTTCAATTTTAATCTCAACTAAGCAGGGCAGGCATTGAGTCTACCTTGCCATATCTGCAGATGGGGAGGATGAAGGGGAGTGTTGGTTTCACAGTGTTAAGTCTAGCCTTCCCATTCAGTGGTGAAGGTCCTGAGGTTGGAACAGCTCAAGCCAAAACCCAAAGCAGGGAAATACTTTAATAAGAAATTCTCTTCCAGTGCCTTGGTGGGTGAGTGCTCTGCCTTGGGTGAAACTCGGCCATGCAGACTCTTATATTTTGATGACCTTCAGTAAAAGAAAAAGGCAGCCAGATTTCTCCCCAGTTGTAGAAAAGGTAACCATCGGCCAAACTGTCTGCAAATTCAGTACCCAGGGTGCCTTGCTCTTCATGTTATTGGTTTGGCTCATGGCTAGCACTGTGATGTTACAGGAAAGCACAGATCCAGCCCTGAGGTTGCAGGAAGAACACCAAACACAAGTATGCCCAGGAAAAATAGGAAGAAATGGTGATCTCAGTTAGATCTAGCACAGCTTTGGTTCCTATTACTGCTTTGCCATTGATTTTGTGCTGACTTCTCCCTAACTGAAGGTCCCACTACAAAGGAGAGGCAGTATCAGACTACACTTAGCTTGAATTTGATCTTCAGCCTCAGGGTAGTGTGCTCGTAGAAACATATGTGCCCACCTGATGGAAGATGCACTAACATTATTTTACAGTAGTCATTCAGAAATGTCACAAACACTATTACTATTTATACTGACCCTTTTTTGTTTAATCTTTCAGACTGCTGGGAGTTGTTTTGTGCAGGTAATAACATATTAAATAATTGAACTTTGAGATAGATTGTCTACTTCACTGCCGTAACAGTCTGGTCACACTGCAATTTTTTGAAGGTCAGATTCATTAGTTTGATTTTCATCTGTTGCTCGGGCATAAAATAAGAATGGTGACCATCATAGAAATCACTAAATCCCAATTTAAATGTTGGAAAATCTGCCAGTCCTGTTACTATAATGACCGGTAACATTAAAAATAATCCTCAACACCTCAAACCCACATAGACAAGAGTCAGGTTCCTGTGTTCAATTCATTTCCAAGGAATTTAATTGGATTTACATGAATACATACACAATTCAGGTGCAAAAACTGAATTGTGATGCTTTTCACAGCCAATTAGAATGTTGCTGTGTCCTGTCTTATCTAACTCATGAAAAAAGATTAGCAGCGTAGTGAGAGTTAAATATTATCACTGTATACGCCAGGGATAATCCTCCCCTCGGGGGGGAATTTGGAACAAGTGGCACATCATTGCAGCAATGTAAAGCAACACCAGCATCTTCCCAGGGTCAAAAATGACACACAATGACACACAATGGTAGAGCAATCATGAACCAGGCTTAAACCTGGGCCTCTGCTGCTGTGAGGCAGTAGCTGCAACAGCCCCTATTCTCCTATTCCCCTAGCACCCACTCTGCCACTCCCCCATTCCCCAGCCCACATTTCCCATTCCTCCATAGCCCCATTCCCATAGCCCCCATTTCCCAACTACTGAGGTCATTAACTCATTTCTCCAGCCATTGGCCTCTGGCTTGACTCCTGGACTCCAGCCTCTATTCCCCTAATTCCCCATTATCCCATTACACCAACACCTATTCTCCAGCCCCATTCTGCCATTCCACTGACACCCAGTACCTGGCCCACATTCAACTAGACCCCCTGGCGGTGCTTAGTCTCCTGACCCTGTTATTGAACATTTAACTTTCACCAATTCAAATGGATTGCCCTTGATCCTATTTTACTTGTTATGAAGTTAACATTTATTCTTCTCAGCATTGTGTGCTTTTTTCAACAGTTCTCCCTCTGATAGCTCTAGAGAATTGAGCAAATCCTTTGCACGTTCTCTCATGTTTTCTATAAAATAAAAGGCAGTGATTTCTGTACCGGATAGCACAGATAAAGGGGATCACAGAGAGAACTGAGTGGGGTGAGCTGCTGAGGAACGGAAGGATTTCATTCTCCTCGCAGAGTTGTGAACCTCGGGCCATTTTCTACCTCAGAGATTGGAGAAGCTAGGTTAAAAGTTTAAGGTAGGCAATAGATTTTTTTTTTGAAGATCAGGGAATTGAGGGCAAGAGGTGAAGTTAATTACATTGAAGTCTAAAGTCTGAAGAAAGGTCTTAACCCGAAACGTCACTCATTCCTTCTCTCCAGAGGTGCTGCCTGCCCCACGAGTTTTTTGTGTCTAATCACGTTGAACATGGGAGTGGCTTGAAGACCCAGGTGCCCACACCGGCTACTACTTCTACGTGTTCTCTTCTTTACCAGCATTTCTGGGATATTTGTGATCTGTTTACTTTGTTTTTCCTTTACAGTGATCCTGCTGTGGAGTTACCTTTCTTTCTCATGAATCCCCCACAGGGGGTCGCAACTGGTGAGCACCGGACATATTCTGAATTAAAATAAAGACCAGCTGACTGAATAACACAGTGGTCCTGATAGATACAATGAGCTTAAGTTGAATCTTTTGTAGCTGAAGGCAGATGATTGAGTAAGCTGACATTGTCTGACAACAAAGATGTCAAGGGCATTACTAGAGGTGATAGACTGTGACTAAAGGATGGCTCACGAGCTTCTGAAGCATTCACAACTATTCACTATAATGCTAAACACCCTTTAAACCAAACAACACGATTTTTTTGATGACATGTAAAAGGCAACATTGTGTGCAGCATAGACACAAGCATTGAACAGCAAAATAATATTGATAGACTAAACAAATGATAAAACTACTGCACATAATACTGGAAAATGTGAGGCTAAGGGTAGCAAATTTGGGGAAACAGAGAGAAAATATGTCACTTGGCACAGACTCGGTGGGCCAAGTCTAGAGCTGATTATCCTAATATAGACATTGCCTTTCAAGTCTTTCAAGAGTGAAGGTGAGGTTGGAAAACACTTCCAAAAGGTGGGAGAAGTTTAGAACTCACTACTAACAAATTAATTAACCTTGATCAATTGTTATTTTAAATCTGTGATTGGTGGATTTTTAATAACAAATTGCATTAGGAACACTGGGAAAAGGCAATGTTGGTCAAAGATCAGCCATGATCTCATAGAATGGAAGAACTGCATTTATGGGCCACATTCAACAGAATGGATGCAGAAAGAGATTCCAGTCAATCGGTTTAATTGTGTTTGATCTTTTGGAATTCTGTAGAACACAAGCAATGTACTAGAGTCTTTTGAAGTCCTGTATAATGGAAGTGAATGGGGAAAATGTAAATCATTGCTATTCTGTGCCAATGATAAAATTTAGAGAGCTTGCAGTACTAGGATTCCACTTAATGGTGATGAGTGAGATGGAGTTTAGCCTATTGAAATGTTTATAATTATTGTGAGACAAACTAATAGAATTCTGTTTAAACGTATCATAAAAGATTTAGGACCATTAGAATTCGACACAAAGGGGCAAATAAGATGAGATTCTTGTCTTTTTAAATTGTGGTCTGATTACATGTGCAAGGAATTGTTAGTTATCATGTTATGTTGTTCTGTAGGGATATGTAAGATGATAGAACGTATGGAGAGATTTAAATGCAATTTCTGAGGTTGGGCAGCTGACAGATTCTGATGGACTTTACTTTCATGGTGCCATGCTAGGGTTTCTCAGCATATTGAATTTTGATAATGAAACATGCACCTTTCCATATTTTCTTTCCTTATGCTTCCTGGCATCTGCAACTCAGAAAACATGTAAGTACCTATGTTTACACTTTACATTGTTAGTTAGTGGGCAATCTTGAAATGTAGCACTTTTGTGTTTATTTTATTCCAGACACAGAATTTAAAAATTTTAAATGCACATAAAGCATTGACATTCTTTTCTAAAAGGACACAAATGAAGAATAGAGAACTTACGTTTGATTTGGATAGGGCCATGGTTTGTATGGCATTATATACTAATGGCCCTCAGAAGCTGTGAAAGCACTTTAGTTTAGTTTAGTCCAATTTGCGCTGGACCTCACTTTGACAATGGAGGAGGCCCAGGACAGAAAGGTCAGTGTGGGAAATGGAGGGGGCCTCCTCCATTGTCAGACTGAGGCCCAGAGTGAGGCCCAGTGCAAATTGGAGAAAAAACACTATATTGTTCAGGCAGCTTACACCCCAGCAGTATGAACATTGACTTCTCTTATTTCAAGTAACCCTTGCTTTCCCTCTCTCTCCATCCCTCACCCTTCCTAGTTCTCTGACCAGTCTTACTGTCTCCAATTACATTTTATCTCTGTTTGCTTTGTTATTGCCTTCTCCCAGCTAACAATGATCTATTCTATATTTTCATTGCCCTGCTTTCACACCTTCACCTTCCTTCTCTATGTATCTCCCTCTCCCTGACGTCAGTCTGAAGATGGGTCTTGACCTGAAATGTCACCCGTTCCTTCTCTTCAGAGATGCTGCCTGTCCCACTGAGATACTCCAGCTTTTTGTGTGCATCTTCTGTTGAAACCAACATCTGCAGTTCCTTCATATACATATGATGCTAAAGTGCATGTTAGGGTATATGTCGCTGTTTGCATGAGTGGGAGCATTTTTAATGGGGGGACACGGTTTCAAGGTCAAGGTACAGTCATTGAAAGGTGTTGTGTAGGAACCTCTCACATAGGTTGGTGAATCTCTGGAATTCTCTATCCCAGAGGGCTGTGGAGGTGATATCATTTAGGTTTTTAACGAGGAAGTAACACAATTATATAAAGATCAGAGCAGGGCAATGGAGAATTGCCAAAGAAGAGGAGATGAGGCCTGGGAAGATCAGTCGTGAATGGTGAAGCAAGTAAGGAGCCAAGTGGTCCACTCTTGCTCCTAATTTCTTACGTTCAATCATGTTGCACCCTGCTGAAGAAGCTTTATATGGGATTTTATCTGTCCTTTGCACTGCACCAGTGCAGACATTACAATGAAACAGGTAAATACAGGCCCATAATTGGGCCTGGGCATCACAGGGAGCTGGGGTAGAAGATTGTGGATTAGAAGGTGGAGGTCAGGTCAAGGGTCAGCCAGTAAAAAGCAGATAGGCAAGAGGCACAAGCTTGGAAGGAGGGTGGAGGCACAGAGTTACCAGGAAATTTTAAAAAAAGTAACAAAATGGGAGCATACCTGAGTTTGGCTCAGAACCTCTTAATGGAAGTTCACCTTAAGTAGTCTTAACAGGACAAGATTTAATTAATGCATCAAGAGCCTGTTTCTGCCGGGGTGACTAACAAGCTACATTCTCATTGAAAACACCAGAGTGGCATATTGGCATGCTGTGTGGCATTGAAAACCACCATATTGCCCAATGGCCCCTGTGGATTTAGTGGCAGACACAATGGGGAACCTAGAATATGATTTATCTGATCTGCTTGGATAGCATGCAGAGCAAAGGTTTTCACTGTACCTCTGTACATGTAACAATAAACAATAGACAATAGACAATAGGTGCAGGAGTAGGCCATTTGGCCCTTCAAGCCAGCACCGCCATTCAATGTGATCATGGCTGATCATCCACAATCAGTACCCCGTTCCTGCCCTCCCCCCATACCACCTGACTCTGCTATCATTAAGAGCTCTATCTAACTCTCTTTTGAAAACATCCAGAGAATTGGCCTCCACTGCCTTCTGAGGCAGAGAATTCCACAGATTCACAACTCTCTGAGTGAAAACGCTTTTCCTCATCTTTGTTCTAAATGGCCTACCCCTTATTCTTAAACCGTGGCCCCTGGTTCTAGACTCCCCCAACATTGGGAACATGTTTCCTGCCTCTAGCATGTCCAATCCCTTAATAATCTTATATGTTTCAATAAGATCCCCTTTCATCCTAAATTCCAGTGTATACAAGTCCAGTCGCTCCAGTCTTTCAACATACGACAGTCCCACCATAACCTAATTAACCTAGTGCACTCCCTCAATAGCAAGAATGTCCTTCCTCAAATTTGGGGACTAAAACTGCACACAGTACTCCAGGTGTAGTCTCAATAGGGCCCTGTACAACTGCAGAAGGACCTCTTTGCTTCTATACTCAACTCCTCTTGTCATGAAGGCCAACATGCCATTAGCTTTCTTCACTGCCTGCTGTACCTGCATGCTTCCTTTCAGTGACTGATGAACAAGAACACCCAGATCTCTTTGTACTTCCCCATTTCCTAACTTGACACCATTCAGATAATAAACTGCCTTCTGTTCTTACCATCAAAGTGGATAACCTTACATTTATCCACATTAAACTGCATCTGCCATGCATCTGCCCCCTCACACAACCTGTCCAAGTCACCCTGCAACCTCCTCACAGTTCACACTGCCACCCAGCTTTGTGTCATCTGCAAATTTGCTAATGTTACTTTTAATCCCTTCAGCTGCTTCTTCTTCTTGCGTTTGAGGCAACAGAAACATAGAAACATAGAAACATAGAAAATAGGTGCAGGAGTAGGCCATTCGGCCCTTCGAGCCTGCACCGCCATTCAATATGATCATGGCTGATCATCCAACTCAGTATCCTGTACCTGCCTTCTCTCCATACCCCCTGATCCCTTTAGCCACAAGGGCCACATCTAACTCCTTCTTAAATATAGCCAATGAACTGGCCTCAACTACCCTCTGTGGCAGAGAATTCCATAGATTCACCACTCTCTGTGTGAAAAAAACTTTCTCATCTCGGTCCTAAAAGACTTCCCCCTTATCCTTAAACTGTGACCCCTTGTTCTGGACTTCCCCAACATCGGGAACAATCTTCCTGCATCTAGCCTGTCCAACCCCTTAAGAATTTTGTAAGTTTCTATAAGATCCCCACTCAATCTTCTAAATTCCAGCGAGTACAAGCCGAGTCTATCCAGTCTTTCTTCATATGAAAGTCCTGCCATCCCAGGAATCAATCTGGTGAACCTTCTCTGTGCTCCCTCTATGGCAAGAATGTCTTTCCTCAGATTAGGAGACCAAAACTGTACGCAATACTCCAGGTGTGGTCTCACCAATGCCCTGTACAACTGCAGCAGAACCTCCCTGCTCCTATACTCAAATCCCCTCACTATGAATGACAACATACCATTCGCTTTCTTTACTGCCTGCTGCACCTGCATGCCTTCTTTCAATGACTGGTGTACCACGACACCCAGGTCTTGTTGCATCTCCCCTTTTCCTAATCGGCCACCATTCAGATAATAGTCTGCTTTCCTGTTCTTGCCACCAAAGTGGATAACCTCACATTTATTGTTATGAAGCTGCTTCTGCTTCTGCTGTCTCTGTTTGTTGTCGTTCGCCTGACTGAGGTCAGTTGACAGGGCTCACCACGGGGAGGTCGACAACGTGAGCCCCAATCCCTTCATCTCAGTCAAGGGTTTCCAACTTGCCTACCCAGGGGGTAAATTTGTTGATTCCTGATTTGTACATTTTTTGTTCAATTATAATTCAATTTTAAAAAAAACTTAGTTTAGAGGTAGAAATGTTGTTCGATGAGTTCTCATTGACTGACTGTGTTTGGTTCTGGTACACGGTACCTGTTCATCATTAGTTGTTCATAAATAAGTGAAATAACATTGTTATGTGCTATTATTATTGTTATTTGAACTTAAAATAATAATGTTAGAAAAACAGTATTTTAACATTTCTCCTTTGTCGGTTGCTTTATTATGATAGAAGTGTAAACTAAAATTACTGAACAAAACAGGGTGGGGGTAAATTTACTTTCGAAAAGTTGCCAGGGTTAAACAGGATGAAAAAGATTGGGAACCCCAATCTAAGTCATTAATGTATATTGTAAATAGCTGGGGTCCTAGCACCGAGCATTTTGGTACCCCACTAGTTAACTGCCTGCCATTCTGAAAGGGACCCGTTAATCCCTACTCTTTGTTTCCTGTCTGCCAACCAATTTTCTATCCATGTCAGTACCCTACCCCCAATACCATGTGCTCTATTTTTGCCCGCTAATCTCCTATGTGGGACCTTATCAAAGGCTTTCTGAAAGTCCAGGTACACTACATCCACTGGCTCTCCCTTGTCCATTTTCCTAGTTACATCCTCAAAAAAATTCCAATAAGAATTCCAAAAAATGACAATAATATACTTAAACCTAAAAACCCTGTTCCACGTGAATTTATACTCTAAAGCCCCAAAGTTGTTAATAATCGATTATTTGCCATAAATGGATTATGAGATACTAGGAAATGTGGCACTGGACATATTTTGCCCACCAGAAGCTTCTGACAAACTGTTCATCAGACCCTTACCTGTAATCTTGGCAGCAAATCCTTGCCCATTTTATTCTAGGTCCCAACATTCAGCATGACCCGAAATATCACCCATCCTTTTTCTCCAAAGATGATGCTTGTCCCACTGAGTTACTCCAGCACTTTGTGTTTATTATAGAAACATAGAAACGTAGAAAATAGGTGCAAGAGTAGGCCATTCGGCCCTTCGATGGATTATATCTTGTTCGATATCAGTAGTTATGCTGCTGTTTATGACACGACCAATGAATTTCCATTACATTCCTCATACCAACGAGATGAAAATTATTATTTATTTTTCTCCTGCATTGTCCTCAGTGCTAATGATGATGACATTGACTTTGAAGACTTTGATCACGGTGGCCCTATGGCGGTAACTGAAGACCTCAAGGAAGGGAGGGAATCAGACGGTTGATGTGACTTTCAACTCCCACTAGAATCCAACTATTTGTGTGTCGATTAAAGAAATGCATGCAAACTATCTCAATATTTAATGTAATTGCTTTAGTTCTTTTGTTTTGAATAAACTTGTAAGTTATCTCAGCACTCTTGGGAGAGGTTGGGCAGCTTAGGACTTTATTACTTGGAGTGTAGAAGACTGAAGGGTAATCTTGTCGAGGCTTATAAAATCATGAAGGGCATATATATGGTGAATGCTCAGTCTTTTATCCATTTGGGAATCACGGAATAGAGGGCAGAGGATTAAGGTGAGAGATTTAATTGGAACCAGAGCGGTAACTTTTCAGAAGGTGGTCTGTGTATGGAAACAAACTGCCAGAGATAGTGATTGCAGTAGGTATGATAACATTTAAAAAAATTTGGACAGGTACATTAATGGAAAAGGTTTAGTGAGAAATGGATCAAATGCTAGCGAATGGGTCTGGCGTAGATAGGCATCTTAATTGACAAGAGGGGGGGAATTGGGGGAAACTTTTTTCAATCTCTTACCTCGACAGAGATGCAATTTTTTTCCGTGTCGTATCTCCGTCCTCACTGCGGCCTAACATCGTGAGTGGTGCAGCTTTTCCTGGAGACCAGCCCGCTTCAAGCCGCGGGCATGGCACAGACTTGAACATCGGGAGCTGCGATCCTTTGCCGAGGATTGTGAAGAGCTCCAACCCCAGGGTCTGTGGACTTTAATACCATGAAGCCCGCGGTCTCTGGTAAGAAGAGGCTGACTCGGGAGCTCCAATGCCGTGGAGAGTTTCCATCCATCCCGACGTGAGGGCTTGAACATCGGATTGTCGGCAGCGGCAACTGCGGACGGTTCAACAGCCCCGAAAGCGGGTGAACAAAGAGGAAGTTGATTGAACTTTATTACCTTCCATCACAGTGAGGAATGTGGATTCTGCTGTGGTGGATGTTTATGTTAAATTTTATTTTATGTGCTGTGTGTCTTGTTGCTTTTTACTTAGTATGGCTGTACCTTAACTTAAATTTCACTGTACCTTAATCGGTACATGTAGACAATAAATTTAATCTTGAATTTTGAAATCTTGAAATCTCAGATACAGGATAAAGGGAATAAAGTTCTGTTTATGATAAAGTCCGATTAAAGATAGCCTGAAGGTCTCCAATGAGGTAGATGGTAGGTTAGGATCGCACTTTAGTTGGTGATAGGATGGTTCAGTCGCCTGATAACAATGGGAAGAAACTGTCCCTGAATCTGGAGGTATGCGTATTTGCACTTCTGTACCGCTTGCTTGATGGGAGAGGGTAGGAGAGGGAGTGTCCGGGGTGAGACTCATCCATGGTTATCCAGATGAATTTGAGGGTAGGGAGGCATTAGTTATCCATTTAACACAACAAGTATTTTATATCACCAGTTTTGGACCTGCTCTGACTATTAGATGTCCATCATTTACTGACTGGAATGTGCATTTAACATTGAATATAACATTGCTATTTGATTGTTTTAATAAAGGTTACAATGAGATAGATTAAAATCAAACTAAGAACTCATCCTGTTTATGGAATTTTTTATTATTTGTTACAATGAAAGACTGCAAATTTAAATGAAATCCCACAGAAATTGGCATCTTATAAAATAAATGCTCTATAAAGTATACCTGTGAATGTACAGGTTGTCCCTGGGTACAAACACTTGACTTGTTGGTGAGACTATATACGAATGAGAACCCGTAATAATAAATTCAAAAATTCAACATCCGTACATATGTGCATTCCTACAAATGGCAAAACAAATTTGCTCTCCCTCTCTTCACTTTCAATAGTTTTTCATTCATATTCTTCTGATGTGCTTTTGATGCCATTCATAACAAAACTGTGAAGGTATATATACCAGTATCTCGAGTGATTTCATTTATTTTTCGACTTACAGACAAAATCAAACTTTTGGTTGTCCATAACAGAAACATGTTCATTACCCAAGGACACTCTGTATAAGCTTGCACAGGGCACCTTGAATTAACAGGACACCTTGAGTTAAACAAAGGGGGTGATGTTGAACTGCTGAAACTACCACTTTTTTTTCCTGTAGTTGTGAGCAACCTGTGGTATAAAAGGATATCCTGCCATGGATAGGATACATTTGGGATTTATAGAGTTATACCTGTGATGAGTTGACACATGCCTGAAATATGCAGAAAGCTGAGCAGGAATTATTTCAGTTCGGAACCACGTACTGAGAGGATTATGTAAACCTCCGCATGTTTACAAATATTCTGTAAGGCCTACAGCTGACGTTACTGAATGAGGGCACGGTGGCGCAGCAGTAGAATTACTGCCTTACACTGCAAGAGACCCAGGTTCGATCCTGACTACTGGTGTTGTCTGTATGGAATTTGTAAGTTCTCCCACTGACCGTGTGGGTTTTCTCTGGGTGGACCTGCTTCCTCCCACACTCCAAAAATGTACAGGTTTAAGGTTAATTGGCTTTGGTAGCACTGTAAAATTGTCCCGCGTGTGTACGATAGTGTCAGTGTAGGGGATCGCTGTACCCACACTGTATCTCTAAACTAAACTAAAGTGCTTTTACAGCTTCTGCAGGGCCATACCCTCTACAGATGGCAAATAGGATTAGTGTTGAGAGGTAATTGATGTCTAGCATGGACATTGTGTGCTAAAGGCGCTGTTCCTGTGCTGTATGACTATGACTTGAGGCAGACTATATCATTAGGTTAGCCAGCACCATACTCCCTAAACAGATGAACTATTCTGAGCTGTCATGGAAAGAGATTACCAGGTGGACTAAGGAAGAGATTCAAGAATGTGCTCAAAACTATCCTGCAGAAATGTAATCACCCCAACCTCCTCCCTCGTCCCCCTTCACTCCCACTGACTCCTGGGCCAAGACCACTCCAAGTAGAAAAGGCACATTTGGACAGCATTGAGCATTTCAAGCATAAACATCAGGTGCACTCAGAGGCCCTGTGTAATTGGCAGAAGCAACACACAACAGCGGTAGCATTACTGCCTGTTGTGGTGACCGTATAATAACAGAAGCCTTACACCTGGATAACGATCCAAAGACTTTATTAACTACAAAGCAAGCACGACCTCACGCCTGCACGTTCCACTTACACTAACCCGAATCTCGCAAGCAGTGGTCACTCAAAAGCTAAAGGGGCGTAACTACAAAAGCATGACGCATAACATGAGTGACACCATTACAGTAATCTACACCCCCCTCTTAAAGAATCAACAGCGATACAGACCCATAAACTAATCACGTCATGTATAACAACCGATGACAAACTGGAGGAAAGTTAAACATAGTCCGGATACTTCACAACCGGCCTGCAAACACGACCAGCACGTGTACGATAGAAACCATTTCCATTCTTCTTAACCGGGGAGAGAGCAGGTGATTCCACAGGTGAGGGAGACTGAATCAATGTCCCTGGAGAAGAAGCAGGAAACTGTGGAACAGGCGATGAAGATGGAGGCGAAGATGGAACAGGCAGAGGAGCTATTGCAGACATAGATTGTTGAGTTGGCAAAAGCATGCCACTTAACAGAATGGTGTCTCTGGGTGTACTTACTCCCGTATCTGAGCCCCCAGACTGGGTCTCCACAATGGTTGTCGCTGCTAAGAAGAACAGAGACGAGATACGAATTTGTATCAATCCCAAGGACTTAAACACAGCGATCAAACGACCACGTTATCCCATGCGCACTGTGGATGAGATTGCTGCGCAGATGGCCGAAGCAACTGTATTCACGGTGCTAGATGCCAAGAGTTCATTTTGGCAGATTCCACTGGAACATAACTCCTCTAAGCTGACAACTTTCAGCCCTTCTGTCTGTCCTCTGTCTACAGACTGTGATTTTACACATCAAGTTCTGACACAATACGAAGACTTTATTAACTACATAGCAAGCCCGACCTCACGCCTGCACGTTCCACTTACACTAACCCGAATCTCGCAAGCAGTGGTCATCAGTCAATTCAGCTATGTGACTCAGCCATTACACTAATCTACACTGCCTTACAGCGCCAGATTCCCGTTTCCATCCTGAGTATGGGTGCTATCTGTATGGAGTTTGTTCGTTCTCCCTGTGGCCGCGTGACTTTTCTCCAGGAGCTCCAGTTTCCTCCCATTCTCCAAAGATGTACAGTTTTGTAGGTTAATTGGCTTCAGTAAAGATTGTAAATTGTCCCTAGTGTGTAGTATAGTGACAGTGCATGGGGATCACTGGTCGGCATCGACTCAGTAGGCTGAAGGACCTGTTTCCATGCTGTACCTCAAAAGTAAACTAAAATAAAAGATACCCAGCTGCTTTTGCCCCATCAGCCACCTCCATCCTAACTATGGAAACACTATAGTTCCCCGATTAATCTTTTTAGAGGCTCAGAACTCAAAAAACAAAGAGTAAAAGGAAATCATTCTTAATCCTGAGAAGCTGCCTAAAACCAATAAGAAATCACCCGTTTCAGTCCTCCTGTTGCAAGTGTGGATGCACTTTTCTTGATTGGCAATTATGAAGTAATTTGCATTATGCAGAAACATTACATATTAAAAGATTACAAAAAGAGTAGACAATTATCTTGAATGCACTTTATTTTAGACTACGTTGCAAATATGAAATAATACCTCTACCAAACTATTCATCCCATTCACAAATCAGAATGGTTAATATATGCCCCATTCACAATAATGCCCTAAGCCACCCAAGAATTAGTTGGAGAAATAGTATCATAGTTTCTTCAAGCGGATGTCATATTTCTGAGCATTATTTGCTCTGAAGGAAGGGCAGGTTGGAATCTGACAGAGTCCTGGTAATTTATCTGATGCATAAGTGACATTCCAGAGCAAGCTGGTGGAAAGAACATTGTATGTATGTATGGTTTATATCTGTTGCTCTATGTATCTTGGATTGAGTTACAAAATGGAATATATTCTAAGACTTTGTGTTTTTAGGAAGCAAATACAGAACTCAAATAATATTATAGGCTGAGTTAATGGTTTGCAAATAATTCACTGAATCTCTAAATTTATTTCTGATTTTCACATGCACGGATTCTATTTTTTTTAAAAAAGTGCTTCATTAGTTTGTGGGAGTGCTTTTACTGCATTAGATACTCATTTGTTTCACAGTGGCAGATTTCATGGCCTGTGCACTTTGCCTTTTATACCTACTAGAACTGATAGATCAGGTTTGGAGGGAAATGGACCAAGCGCAGGCGAGTGTGACTAATGTAGCTGGGACATTGTTGGCCAGTGTGGGAGAGTTGGGCCAAAGGGCCTGTTTCTACACTGTATCACTCTATGACTCTACTGTCAATTTCTCTGAAAGTGTTATGATCCCAGTATAATCAATGCAAATTTATCAAGTGATAATTCACAGTTCAATACCATGAAATAACAGTAAAGTTGTATCATCACCAATCCAAGTCAATGAACTCGCTTACAAAAGATTTAATCAATCTTTCTGTGCACTGTCTTTCCATAAACATTTTATTTCCATACACGATCTAACATCCCTGGAACTGAAGCCAATCCAAAGCCAGTAGGGTTTCATCGGATAAAATGATCCAGCTGCCCCACAATCTGAGCTTTTCTGACTCCTTCCTGGGTCTGTGGAAGAAATCAGAATCCTACCCCCTAACAGTTAAACAATTCTCAGTCATATTATATTGAGCTACAAACAACAATCTACATGGCTCTTCAGGGTGCGGCCGACGTCACTCATCGTCTTCCACGTCCACTGTCCCCTGAGGTGACAGTCCTCCAGCTTCTTCAATGGCAAAGTCATCATCTTCTGGATTTCTGAAGGTAAAATCGGCAGAGTTTTAAATTATGTTCACAGCCTAACTCCACACGTCCACCAAACAACATGTAGCCTATGCCAATTATCCAACAAATTCTATTCCATGCTGAATAAATCATGATGAGGGATCAATCAATGTTTATTTATTACAGTGAAACATCGTTCAAATGGAACATGCAATTACTATCCAATGCCAGCAACAGAAAAATCCTCTGCTGCAATCATATAAATATTTTTTGTAAATGTCACAGGTGAAAGTTATAAGGTTCATCATATATAATAATAATAATATATTCCTTTATTCGTCCCACACCGGGGAAATTTACAGTGTTCAAGAGAGCAAGAGATCGTTCATCATAAATAAAAGATACATAAATTGTCATCAGTTTTCTGTGTGTTCTTAGCTGTTATTGTTGACTCGTCTGCTGGGAGCAGTGCTGGTTGTGCAATCTCACAGCAGCGGGAAGGAAGGACCTCCTATATCTCTCCTTCACGCGCTTGGGGTGAAGGAGTCTGTCACTGAAGGAGCTACTCAGTCCAGTGACAGAGTCCTGCATGGGGTGGGAGACGTTGTCCAACAGCGATGTTAGTTTTGCCATCATCCTCCTCTCTCCCACCACCTGCACTGCGTTGAGGGGGCAACCCAGGACAGAGCTGGCCTTCCTGACCAGCTTGTTGAGTCTCTTCCCTTCCGCCGCTGAGATGCTGCTGCTCCAGCAGACCACTCCATAGACAATGGCTGATGCAACCACCGTGTTGTAGAAGGTCCTTAGTAGTGCCCCCTGCACTCCAAAGGACCTGAGTCTCCTTAGCAGATAAAGTCTGCTCTGGCCCTTTCTGTACAGCGCATCGGTGTTTTCAGTCCAGTCCAGTTTATTGTTGAGGTAGACACCCAGGTACTTATAAGAATCTATCCTCTCGATGTCCATTCCCTGGATGTTCACCGGTGTCGGGGGGATCTGGCGGCGCCTGCGGAAATCTACCACCATCTCCCTGGTTTTCCCCGCGTTGATCCGGAGGCAGTTCCGCTGGCACCAGTCCACAATCTCCTTGATCAGTTCTCTGTACTCCCTGTCCTCGTCACCCGTAATGAGGCCGACGATGGCAGAGTCGTCAGAGAACTTCTGTAGATAGGAGTCTGCAGAGCTGTGCCTGAAGTCCGCAGTGTACAGGGTGAACAAGAACTGTTCCCTGTGGAACCCCAGTGCTTTAGGTAGGCCCTTCAATTATCTCCCTCTGTTCCAGAGAAAACAATCTTTGCTTATCCAATCTTTCCTCACAGCCACATTTTCTCTGTCCTGACAACATTTTCAAAACCTTCCTCTCCAACGTAATCACATCTTTCCTATAGAGTAGTGATTAGAAAAGCATTTTTGACTCAAGCCCAGGCCTAACTAATATTCTATGTACGTTTAGTAAACCCTCTTTGCTCTTTTATTCTGTGCCTTGACAAATAAAGGAAAGCTTCCTAAATATCACTTCAATATCCTTATTGATCTGTCCTGCTACATGTGGGGTCTGTGGATATATATTCAGAAGTTTCTCTGCTCCTCCATGTTGGGGATTATTTGGACATCTTCAGGACTTATGGAATAGGGGTAGAAGCTAGTTAATCCAAATAAGAACCAGTCTTTAAAAAAAACTTCACAGTGCAACAGGCACTGATGTTTTAAGACCAAAGAAACCAGCCATTGGCTCTTGGACCTAATTCTGTAACAAAAGATGTGTATTTTTGGTAGACACAAGGAACTGCAGATGCTAGCTTACAAACAAAAAGACAGAGTGCTGGAGTAACCACAGATCAGGCAGCATCTCTGGAGGTAATGGAGGTAATGGATAGATGAGGTCTTCAGACTGATCTCTAGCTAATATTGGGGAGAAAGCTGGAAGAATGGTGGGGTGGGACAAAACCAGACAAGTGAACAGCAGGAAGCACAGAGGGGAACAGTGAGAGTGTCTGGGGTTTCATGCTCCACACTCCTTGTATCAGCCCCTGGCAACTGAATATTCAGAGAGGCTCTCTCCATTTGGATGAATTCCATGGTAAATGGCAACTTTACAACAGTTGCCCATCTACAATCAAAATGTTAAAGATAATCGTAGCCATTGAAACTACATTGAAATTGCTGTTAAATGTTTCTTGTTGCCTTTGTGTTTAAAACAGAAAACATACTTGACTACCTCAAGTGACAAAAGTAACTAGCTGAGATGGTCATCTTGATCAGCATGGATGAGTTGGGCCAAAAGGTCCGTTTCCATGTTGATGAACTCTATGACTCTTTTACAGTACTGTTGAGTGTCAGAAGAGGATAAATGGATTCTTCAGAGGATCTGCTTGCATTGAATAAAATCATTTTACATTTAGCATCTTCATTCTCCAGTGGCCTGGTCACAGTAACAGCACTCCACATCATTCAATGTCCTGCTACTTATTTATTTACTTGCCTTGTTGCTCCTCCCTAAGTGGGCTAATTCCACACTCCTTGACCAGATCATCTATAACTTCCTGCAGTCTCATGTTTTGTTCTTCCCTGTCAACCACACGGCCAATCTTTGTATCCACTTCAGATCTCCTCACCATTCCCACCCCCACATTTAGGTCTATTAAGTCATTAATAAAACTTTACAAAAAGCAAGGGGCTGTGCATGGAAGTACGTGGAACCCCACTGGTAACAATCTTCCAGTCACAAAAACAACCAACCACCATTACTTTGCTTCTTGCCACTGAACCAATTTTTCAATTCCATTTGGTATTCTTTATTATACCCTTGGGTTTTTACTTTTTTTTCATACCCTGTCATATGTGGCCATGTCAAAAATCTTGCTATAATCCATGTAGACCACAATAAATGTGCTGCTCTCATTATTATCTGCTCAAATGACAATAGCAGTGTAAACAACTACGGTAAATCCAAATGAACAGCTGAATATCAACAAAGGCAAAATATTTTCCATCCCAGTCAATAAAAAACAATAATTCAATAAAGTCTTGACCTTGTTCAAAAGACATTAAATTCCCAAGCAATAAAACCTTTGTCCAAACTTTGAAAATTAAATATCAATCATTGAAGAGAAAAGTATAAAATATAAATGTCATTTGCTAAATATTAAATCCTATGAAATAAAAACACGACAGTGAATGCGGCCAGTGATCTCATTTCCATAAACTGATGATAAAACCCATTTGCAGAGTAGGTTTTGCTAGGTTAATTCCCGGAATGGCGGGACTGTCATATGTTGAAAGACTGGAGTGACTAGGCTTGTATACACTGGAATTTAGACGGATGAGAGGGGATCTTATTGAAGCACACAAAATTATTAAGGGATTGGACACATTAGAGGCAGGAAACATGTTCCCAATGTTGGAGGAGTCCAGAACCAGGGGCCACAGTTTAAGAATAAGGTGTAGGCCATTTAGAACGGAGATGAGGAAAAATCTTTTCAGTCAGAGTTGTGAATCTGTGGAATTCTCTGCCTCAGAGGGCAGTGGAGGCCACTTCTCTGGGTGCTTTCAATGGAGAGATAGATAGAGCTCTTAAAGATAGGGGGTATGGGGAGAAGGCAGGAACGGGGTACTGATTGTGAATGATCAGCCATGATCACATTGAATGATGTTACTGGCTCGAAGGGTTGAATGGCCTATTCCTGCACCTATTGTCTATTGTAAATTATTTTCCTTGTCCAGCAGAGTAACTTTCCAATCGATACTGTGCGGTTAGAAGTAATTTACTCTAGTACATTCTTGCTAACAGCTTACCAGCATTGGAAAATAAATATTAAAAATTAGAAATATAATCCCGTGTCCCACAGGTTTTCTTTGCCGAGACCTATCTATAACATATCAGGCCCAAAGCAAACTTCCTCAAACCATGTTTTTTAATAAAGCCTGTCAAAAAAAGATATTAAAAAATTAAAATAAATATTCTTACTTGTTACATTCTGTGCAAAGGAATTCCATGGTGAGAGATCCAAAGAGGCATCATGCAAGAAAAATAAAATTAGCCCAGTTATCACTTCACATGTGATTAATTCTCTGCAATGAAATGCAAGATTGCGGAGTCACCCAGCAGTTTCTGTTGATTAGATTAACACAAGATCCACTAATTCTTTCTTACTCCTATTACTGAATTCTCATTCACCCACTTCAAATCTCTTCCAGTCTGTACTGACCAGTAGAATGCTTAAGGCTGCCAAAGAATATAAAAATGTATTTTGGCATTATTTTGATTTAGCTGTTCAGGTTTCATTTATTTAATTGCTCTACTTTGAGTAAGTTTTATTTAATCTGCCTACTTATTTAATTATACTACTTAACCCAGTGATGATAGATGCATTGGTTTTGATGGGTATTTGATGGTCAGTATGGTCAGGGTGTTTCTGTGTTTTAAGACTCTGACTGAATGATGCCTTTAAACTACTGACTATTGCCATGGGGTTTATAGGCACCTGAGAGCCCGTCTTACTGATCTGTTAAATAGGCCCAGTCATCACAATAACAGACGGATAATCCCCACAGAAGTTTCAAGGTTAATTCCCATTCATTTCTGATTCAATCCCAGAGGTTCAAAAATAAATCTTCAAGCATTTTCGTCATTGTGTTTAGGACTAGACTCAGATGATTGTGTTAGGCTTTGGGGAAAAAAGGTGGCTGTGGGTATTGAGGTGTCAGACCAGATAGCAAACGAGGTAGTTGGCTGCAGGTAAATGTTGCTTCCCCACTCCTAAAGCTCACCGCAGGTCTTTACCATCACCAAACTTGAGGGACATTAGGCCAATGCAGCACAGTATTTATTGGGGGGGTGAGGGGGTGGGGGGGAGGAGAAGGGGGATCATGAGGCCATCACTCGTGCTGCATTTGTGGCGCAACTCCCTGTGAAAGTTCTCGCCAAATATGAAGTTGTACACCATGGTAACAAATCACAAATAGATCAGGCCAAAGAAGATTCCGCAATAATCTTATTCATAATTGATACCCACCAGGGTTGGGGTGCATGAGCAGAAAGGGTATTTCCACAGTGGCCTCACTGCAAACAAAGAAAAGGCATCAGCAGTTGAGACTTAAACATTTCACGATATAAGAATGCTGCCATTGGGTCAGCAGCACACTTTGCATCAAATCCAAACGGATTTCCTGATCTCTAGCTATTAAAAGAACAAATTTGCGTGGATATGAAACCTTTCAGTCCCATTCAGGGAATGCCTGCAGTCATTTTTTAAAAGAGAGCTCTCACAATGGGAATAAAATAGAAGACCAAATTACCTGCATTTGTGATGGGGATGAGGAAAATCTGTTGGCCAGGACATTGAGTAATCTCCCCTGAGCTACAGGTAATGTCTTGGGATTTTTGGTGCTTACGTGGAAGTGCAGCATTCTTTCTGCCAACCTAATTTCTGTACACGAGGGGAAATGTTTAGCTTGACTGCCTGGACAGAACAGATGACAATGGGATGAAAATCAGGCAAGTCCAGCAAGTGGTGCATAACCCTGGGTGATTAAAATGCAAATTACTCTGTTGAATGGAGTTTTAAACCATAGTCTTTTGATTCAGAGAATAGAAAGCATTCACTGGCTCATATGGCTTGGTCATTTACTATATGATGATGCATGCAATGTATTATGTAATACCCCAGGAGGCTTGGAGATTGAATGGTACATAATACAATGCGTGCATACCTTATACATTCTGCACATTATCTGTTCTTCCTCAGCTACATCGTGCTAACTCATGGCACACAATTTGTCAGATACTTTATGTGGTAAGCCTGCATACTTTGCACTGTTTTATGTGCAGAATAAGAGAAGATACTCTTGTTCCACATGTATCACCGATTCAGAGAAATTAGTAAAAAGTTTAGCGAGAGGCTTTAATTAAGGAAGGATACTGGCCATTTAATATAACAGTACTCACTTGGTAGAAATGTCACCCAACATGCTGCAAGACAGAACAGATGAAATGTCAAGGTTAATATCATGCATGATTGATGAATGTATTTCAATTCGTTCCACACAGCTTACATTTAAATATCTTCCCAGAGAGAATATGGAGTGTACCCTGGGTAGCGACACACCAGAAGTTGCAATGCACCAAGAGTGTCTGAGGAGTGGTCTGGTGATAGAAGTTGAGGGAGATGCGAGATAGAGCACAGCTTGGCATTTAATAAATGAAGAGCCAGGTGCCTCAGAACTACTTAACTGTTTCTAATTCATATACAGCAAGTTACCAGCAACGACAATGACCAGCTCTCAGTGATGTTGATTGGTCTTGTTAAATGGTACCTTGATAATTTTATATCCACCTGAAAGGGCTGACAGAGCATCTGTTTAACATGTCATCCTGCATTACATGGTGAACTTTGTCTCCAAAGTGGAGCTTAAAGCCATGAGTTTCTGACCCAGATTTAACAGTGCAACCATCAAGTCAAGCATGACTGTAATGAAGCAGAGACCACAACTTAAAAAGATTTACGCTTAAACTTTAAGGTTTGTCCTGGATTGAAGTTCTGGGACTGCCTGCAGGAGAGATTCAGACTCCCTGTGATTCAGATTTTATACTCAGATGAATACCGAGGCTACCTGGCTTAGAAAGTCAATCATACAGCTCATAAGGACTAAATGGTGGTATAAAAATGGTGGTATAAAAATAATAAAAAGATTAACTAAAGTTAGCATTTTCAAATGTGCAAGGTGTAGATTAGGAAATTGAACTGTGTGATTCCATGTGCATGATGCTTCATTGCATAGGCAGCTGAGCATGCATCATTGATATTAATTTGCATACAAGGCATGTCTGATGTTGCTGCTGCAATACTGGAGTGTCCATAGGCAACTGAACATGACAGTGAGCCTTAACAGCAGGTGGACAGGCCAGCTAAGTGCCATTGAAAGGGATAGTAAGCATTTGTGGGAAGTGTGGGTTTCAGACCCCACACTCGACAGGGATAGATTATTTTCTAATGTACCCAACAATTGATTCTGCAGGAAGGGGCTAAATCGTGTAATGGTCATGATTCCCAATTCCTAACTGCCAGAAAGTGAGAGTGAGAATTGGAAATCTGAGTGTTCACTTCTACGACCACACCAACCTTCCCATCATTCGGTGAACCACAATCACCTTACCACTTGTAGTGGTGGTTCCTAAGAAAATAACTTCCCTACTGTCTCAGAGGAAATGGGGGAGCTATTCAGCTAGTCCACTGAACAGTGCCTGTATAACATGCGGTTCCAAGTGTAATACAACTTTCAGTCCTTGATGGTGGAATCTGTGATTTTGTGTGTGAGTGCATCCAGACTCTGCTTGTGCGTCTGGATTAGGTTCCCACTAATCTCCCTCTGTGAATATAAACAAAACTATCATCGCTATTACAAATCAAAATAAAATATGATCCTGTACACAGGGTCATACAGAGTTGCAAAGTAGATTTTTGAGTGTAAGATGTGTGAATTTGTTACTAGTTAAAACCAATTTGTACACCACTCACCCAGGGATCAGCAAGCTGGCTTTCATGGCGTAGGACACCAACATCCCTTGAACTTCTCGATCAGTTCCTTCCTTTAAACTGCAATGAAGGAAGGGATGGCATTACACTGCACTGACCAGGTCATAGAGGTCCTTCAGTTTTAGGGAAGGAGTAGCTGTTTTGAATGAATTGTTTAAGTTGTAGCTAGGCACTTAATTGAATAAGTTCCATAAGAACAATTTTTTAATGCCACAGATTGTGCACTCCAAAACATTGCAGTGGTTGAATTCTGTGGCTGGTCCTGCACCATCATGCTAAGCAGTGGTCTTCATCCACAGTACATCATCAATAGTCTGTTTCCTACCAATGGCTTGAATTCATGATTTATTCTACTCCAATTCCATCATTCCCCTTCAAATCTCATGTATTGCAGATTTATAGCACCAAAAATAGAATCTGATTTCTTTTTCATTATTTGATGAAAACTCTTCTGATCCAAAGCATCATGGCAAAACTCTCTCTTTCTCTCCAGCATCACCTCTCCTTAAGGCTTCTTCCACGTTCAGCAAGATGTTCAACAATAGGAGCATCAAAGCTGAGCCCAATTCTACATTCACTTTGAGAAAGAGAGAGGAGGAAGAAAGAATGAGGGGAAAGTTAAGGAGGGAGAGGAAAGAAGATAACTTTGTGAACAAGAGAGATTGGAGAGAAAGAGTAAGATACAGATGAATTGGAAGAGGAAGGGAAACAAACATTTTCCAGTGAGATTTATTGGCTTGTGATCTGGAGTTGTAATCCAAGCTGAATTTCTTATCTGCCAATCCCTGGAGCATTTTAGTGACACACTGGTGTAAATAGTAGAGCTGCTTCCTCAAGGGTCCAAAGGCGCAAATTTATTCCTAACCTCTGGCACTGTCTGTGTGGAGCCTGAGTGTTCTTCCTGAGACTATGTGGGTTTCTCCTGAATGACTCAGTTACCTCTCAGATCCCAGAGATTGTAGGTTAACACTCCACTGTAAATTAACCTTATTGTTCAGGTGAATGTGTAAATCAAGGGACAGTTGATGTGAATGTAAAGAAAATTATATCAAACCTAGTGTTGGATTAATTTAAGTGGGTGTTTGACAGCTGGCGTGGACTCAAGAGGGCCAGTTTCCATATTGTCTCTAACAATATGATTATAATAAAGGAGACAGGGAAGTGAGACTAGACTTTCGAAAAGCCTTTGATAATGTCCCACACGGGAGGATGATGAGCAAAATTAGAGCACATGGTATTGGGGGTAAGGTATTGACATGGATAGAGAATTGGTTGGCAGGCAGGAAGCAAAGAGTAGGAATAAACGGGTCCTTTTCGGAATGGCAGGCAGTGGCGAGTGGAGTGCCACAAGGCTCGGTGCTGGGGCCACAACTATTTATTATATATATTAATGATTTGGATGATGGAATTAGAAGTAAAACTAGCAAGTTTGGGGATGACACAAAGCTGGATGGCAGTGTGAACTGCGAAGAGGATGTTAGGAGGTGGCAGGGTGACTAGGACAGGTTGAATGAGTGGGCAGATGCATGGCAGATGCAGTATAATGTAGATAAATGTGAGGTTATCCACTTTGGCGGCAAAAACAAGGAGACGGATTATTATCTCAATGGTATCAGATTAGGTAAAGGGGAAGTGCAACGAGACCTGGGTGTCCTTGTACACCAGTCACTGAAAGTAAGCATGCAGGTACAGCAGGCAGTGAAGAAAGCTAATGGGATTCAGGGGACTCTCAGTCTGAAGAAGGGTCTCGACCCGATACATCACCCATTCCTTCTCTCCAGAGATGCTGCCTGTCCAGCTGAGTTATTCCAGCATTTTGTATCTATCTTCAGTGTTAATCAGCATCTGCAGTTCATTCCCACACACTCTTTCACTCACTCAGCCTTCAAAATGAAGTACTGTGCTAAACATGTGCGTTCACCAGGTGGAATTCCAACTGACATATGAAACATTTAAACTGATTGAATAGGCAAGACCTAAATAGGAGAGACATAATTTAATCTGGAGTCCTAGATTGGCAATAAGGTGTTGACAGCCCTTTAAATCCCCTTCCCTTTTATATTAATCCCCATCTTGCCCTTTTCTGACAGTCTGTCTGTTTCTTTCATATTCGCACATTTCCCTCAAGTCTCATTTCCCTCCAAACCCCATTCCATTGCTTTCTCTTTGCCCAACCTCCCTCCTCACCCAACCAGGTTCATCCTTGCACCTCACTGCCTCCCCGACATACGATGTCATCATCCAAGTCAAGTCCAAATTCCTTACATGGTGGAAGAAGCCAGGTTAGTGTCCTCCAGTTTGATTTTCCCATCCAGCGCGATGCCATGTTTGCCTCGGTTGCTGGCCAATGAGGGCAAGAGCACATAGGTCTTTGAGAAAGTGGAGCCTGCAGCAATCTGATCACTGTGTATTTAAAACAAAAGGTAATATTTAGAATCACAATTTTATTTGATGGAAGCATATTTCCTCTCATTCAATCAGAATCCCATCCCATCCTGAATCCCATCTAACTCCACACAGCAAGAAGTTATATTCTAATAATGGTGTTATTCCATCAAGGGATGTAATAAATGTAGCACATTTCTTATGTAAGTCCATCTATCAGTCATACATTTACATGGCTTAGATGAAGTTTTGGAGTATGTTGGGGAGGTAAAGTCCTATTACGCATGTTCTTCTCATTCTGTCCAGACCTCAAAGAACTTTAAAAAAACCCACAAAGTACCGGTGTAACTTTGCGGGCCAGGCAGCATCTCTGGAAGACAAGGATAGGCGACGTTTCATGTTGGGACCCTTCTGATATCCAAACGCTACAGAGAGAGCAACCATGTACCTTTTCAACCAATCCAACTGAAGAATTTAGAAATATACAGTGGAAGAACTAAAGTATAAGTTTAATTAGAGAGAGTGAATTCAAGATCAAGTAAGGCACAAAAAAAGAAACAGAAGGAAAGAAAGCACTCATAAAAAAGAAAGAATGTTAAAGAAGAATTTCTAACAATTGAAATCTGAAGAAAATAGACTCTATCGTACCAGAAAGATTATTTGGGTTGAATCTTGGAGAAATTAATGGGAATGTGGGGGAAAACAATTGGATTAGTGAAAATGGGTGTTTGATGGTCAATATGGACCGGCTGTGCCTGAGGGCCTGTTTGCTGAAGGACATGAGGTATGATTTAATCTATTTAAAAGTGAAAGTGATGAGACGCAGAGATATTACATTATTATTAAAATAACAGTGAACCAACACAACTTTGTTGTATCAGGCTCCTAAATTATCTAAGGCAGTCATACAGATGTCAGGATGTTTTATAGCTTTTTTTAGCCCTGGCAGTCCAAAGGGATTATTGAACTTGTACAACCATGTACTTACTTTGCATTCTCCTCTGCAACCACCTCAGTGTATTTATCATTCGAATACAGCACCACAGTGGTTGTTTGTTCAACTGAAAATGAAAAAAAAGGTATTTAGACCATGTGGTATTTATCGGTTAAAAAAAATAATCTGATTTTCTCAGACAAAGTATCAACATTTCCACCGTGACAAATTAGGACATGTGGTTAATAAAATGTGAAGAACCAAGGCAATTTAGAAGGCAACATAAAGAAACTTTCAGAATGACAAATAAACACACTTGACTCTCTCGAACTAGGGATCATTGTTTAAAATACACGGTTGTTCATTTATAACACCTATGGAATGTTTTATTTTCTCTGGGGTTCAGAATCTTTGCCACTCTTCCTCAAAGAGCAGGAATAGATTCTTGATAAGATTAAGAGGGGAATTAGGTTATTACATCTAGATAGAAATGTGATATTTGGGTTACAGTTAATCTCAGTAAATGGTGGAAAAGGCTGCCAGACCTCCTAATCCATCTGCTTGTTCATGCCTTCTATATTAGAGAGTTGATGTGACATTGACACTCACTCGTGCAGCTTTGTTTACACAGAAACTAAGGCAGGCACTTACTCAGAAGCCCACGATGCAATCACTGGCTGCTGGGACAGCGGCATGAGCTTTATCAGATTAAATCTTGATCAGCTTTTATGTACAACAAAGCCGTCCAATGGGGAGAAGGCAAGAGAATGGGGTTGAGAGGGAAAATAGGCCCGCAATGATTAAATGGCAGCATAGTCTCGATGGGCCGAATGTCCTAATTCTGTTCCTTTGTCATATAGTCTTGTAACCACCGTTTTGTCTCCTTCTCACCTCTAGCCTTTGCCGTTTATTCCACTCACCTGACAATCAGCCCACCCTTCACCTGTATTCACCTATCACCCGCTAGACTTTCTTCCTTCCCCACCTCTAATTTCCAGCTCTCCCCACCCAACTCCAATTAGACCCAAAACATTATCTGCCCATTCCCTCCGCAAATGCTGCCTGGCCTGTTGAGTTCAGCACCTTACGTTTTGCTCAACATTCTGTCATCTGCAGTTTCTTGTATCACCAGTGTACTCATACCTGAAACTTTGATGCTCTTCACATGCTTGTTGGAGTTATTTGTCACTTGAACATTGATGCTGATGGGTTCCCCGTGGTAATATATCTGAGGAGTGAAAATAATCATCAGCTTAAATACTGTCCTTTTTTGCCTCCCCTGAAACCAGTCACTCTTTCTAGTTCCTCGTTCAATTGCCAAGCTTCATTCACAAAATGACTGAGAAAAATTCAGCATGGAAACGCACCCGTTCTCCCACTGAGTCCACATTGACCATTGATCACATTGACCATTGATCACTCATTCACACTAGTTCTATGTTATCACACTCTCGCACCCAGTCCCCACATATTAGGGGCAATTGACGGAGGCCAATTAACCTAAAAAAAATTGCGTCTTTGGGATGAGGCAAGAAATTGGAGCACCTGGGAGAAACCCACACGGTCACAGGGAGAATGTACAATCTCGACGCAGTCAGCACCTGAGGTCAGGATCGAAACCAGGTCTCTGGCAAGATGTGGCAGCAGCTTTACCAGCTGTGCCAGTGGACTCTTATCTTTTTTTAAAAATTCAGATTTGGGCATTGTTGGCAATGACAGCATTTATCGCCCGTCGTTCAAAGATATTGTTTGGTAGATAAGCCAGCATTCAAGGAGTGAAGTATTTACTCGAGGCTTCTATCGTGCGGCCCTCACCTCTTTATTCAGGGATGCTGTCAGCTGGAGAGGCTGGTCGGACATGAGGAAATGCTTGCTGATCTGAGCAGTTGGCAGTGGCCCGGCTCGATCTGGAGCATACTGGACTTTACGGATAGTCAGGCGGACTGAACTTCTAGATAAGGAAACAAGACAGACATTTATCAGTCAGAAACCAGCTAAAGTAATTTAAAAAAAATCTGATTATGAAAGTTGATTTCAGTAATATCAGTCACAGAAAGGAACTTTTCACCTTTTCATGCTTGCCAGACATAGAATGTAAAACAGTACAGTGGAACCAGTCCTTCGGCTCCTGATTTCTGTGTTGAAAGTGATGCTACATTTCCCTAATCCGTTCCTGCTGCTCATGATCTACATCTTTTAATTTCCTGTCTATCCGTGTGCCTATCAAAAAAACTCTTAAAATGCCACTATTGTGTATCTGCTTCCACCACCTCTCCTGATAGCATGTCCAGCTGTGGTAGCTGTGTAAAAAAAAACTTGCCCCCTGCACCTCCTTTAAACTTTGCTCCTTTCACCTTAAAGCTGTACTTGCCTGATTCTTAACTCTCTAAATGGACTTCTTGATTAGAAATAATAACTGATTCACAAATTCTTCCTGCATTCAAAAAGTGATTTATTTTATTACACCTCACAATTTAGATACACAGCAAAACTCTTTTTGCTCTGTTTCATTAGCCACTCACAGGGCAGATGAAGGTTAGATGCAATGTAAAAATTCCTACGCAGTACTCAATATCTTTATTGAACATGGATATCGCTGGTAAAGCCAGCATGATTGTACATTCTAAATTGCCTTTAATAAGCTGGTGCCTTGTTACAGGCAAGTGTTGATGTTTTCACGCCCGCTACCTTTGTCCCTCATAGCTGCAGTGATGAAGGGTTTTAGAGGTATTTGGAAGTACTGTTGCGGCGCTAGACAAGTAACTGCAATGTGCTTTATAGTCAAGTCAAGTCAAGTCAATTTTATTTGTATAGCACATTTAAAAACAACCCACGTTGACCAAAGTGCTGTACATCTGTTTAGGTACTAAGGAAAAAAAGAAACATACAGTAACACACAAACATAACAGCACATACAAAACAGTTCACAGCGCCTCCTCAGTGGGCCTCAAACGCTAGGGAGTAGAAATAGGTTTTGAGCCTGGACTTAAAGGAGTCGATGGAGGGGGCAGTTCTGATGGGGAGAGGGATGCTGTTCCACAGTCTAGGAGCTGCAACCGCAAAAGCGGTTATAGATGGTACATACTGCAGCTACTACGCATGGCGGGAGGAGAGAATTAATGTTTCAAGTGATGAATTGGGTACTAATCAAGTGGGTGCCCTGGGTAACGTTAAACTTTCTGAGTGTGTTGGAGCTGCGTTCATTTAGAGAAGTGAACATCTATCATCATGTTTCTGATCTGTGCCATGCAGAGTGGGAAAGCTTTGGGCTAATGCACGCACTATTGGGTATACAGCCTCTAACTTGTCTGGGCGTCTGGTCTAGTTATACCTCTGTTTAGTGGTGATCCCAAGGAGGCTGATGATGAATTATGATAAATTAACTAAAACTAACTAAACTAAACTAGCAAATAGCTTGCACCAATGATTCATTAATGGCCCATTGACAATTCACAATGCTTTGCATCTTTGTTTCACTCATCTCATTTCAGCCGGTAATTATCAAACGTTTAATTATACCGACAGGCAGTCAAATATTTGTGTGCACCGGACCTGACAGGTAGAGGTATGTTATGTGTCACTTGATCACTTATTGTAGAACGTTAGTTTGGCTGAGTTTATTGTCACGTACCTTTTACGGATCTTTTCCTCAAGATTGGGCACACAGAAAGCTATTACCTCAAAATCTACGGAACAATTCTGCAGAGAAATCAGAAACATCAGAAGTTGCAGTTTTCCTGCGGGGGAGGGTAGGTAATAAAGAGATCAGGTCCAGGCTGTGAGTTCATGAACACTGTCAGGTTACAAATCAACGGAAGAATATTCATTGTAAGTGATCAGTCCATTGGGTACAGACCATTTCCAGTTAATGTATTCACCAGAGTGGACCCATTCTAGGTTACAGGACCATGAATGATGATTCATTATGAATTCATGGTCTGTGGAGCAAGTGACACATTCTAGATTATAATCATCTGCGCTGATTAATTGATGATAATTTGTTCTAAATTGCAGATTCAGGGTCTCATTCTAGATTATAAATTCATGCACTAAATTTCTCATTTTCAAGTACTTGCTCACTATCTTCAGAGTCACTTATAGAATGAGCTTGTGACATTTTTTTCAGATGGAATATGCCAGATTCCAACAACTCCAAGTCAAAGAATGCCTCACCACTCACTTAGATTTCTTGCCAATTATATTGAATCAGTGGTCAGTTATTAATACTACTGTTTAAAAATAAAGATTCACCACTTTAAGACATAGGGGAAACTATTTATTTTCTCTCAGAATCGCCATCTTTTGCAACTCTTCCACAAAGATCTTGGAAGTAGTGCCTTTGAATATATGTTTGGAAGGATTCTTGATATGGGGGCTTAAAGTGAACATGGGTATCTCATTCTATGAGATTATCACTTGACCTCACTTCAAAGAAGAAAAGTCCTAATGCAAAACTCATCTTGTAATGATCCTCATTTCTGGTAAACATCCTTTCAACTGTTTCTCAGGACTTTCCTGACTCGGTGCACCAAACATTGGCCACTATACTTTGACTAAGTAATTAATTTTTAACCTATCCACTTAATCTCATATTCTATGCCTTCAGAAATGCAAATAACCAATATGCCTTATAAGCCACATCATCAACCTCTTCTGTTATTTTGAAGGATTTCTGTGAGGGATACTAATGTTTCTTCTCATCCACACTTTGAAAAATAGTGCCATTTGTACTAAACTGTATTCCAACACTGTCCTTCCACAACTGATATACTTCATACTTTTCAGTTTTGAACTACAACTGACATATCTCATCCTATTTTATCATCCTATTTCTCATTCTTAAGTGTAGCAAGAAAATTTATCCTCAGCAATTACACTGTAAAGTTTTGGATTGTCCTCAAATTTTGTATCCAAGCATCCAAGTTCATAAGGATTGAAGAGCATTGGCCCCAAAAGTTGACATCCGCGAAACAACGCACAACAGCCACATCTGAATAGCACTATTGCTGCCATCCTCAGTTTCCTGCCTCTTAATTACTTCACCTACAGACTGCCAATTTCCCCTTAATTTATCTTAGGTCTTCTCAACAAGCCACCTTGTGGCTCTTCATTGAACTGCTTCACTCTATTATCTTCAGCAGAATCAATCAGGTGAGTTGGTGTAATTTACCTCCTGCAAATCCATTTCACCTCTCTGTGGTCATTCACTGCCTTTCTAATTCACACATTATTTTGTCCCTTATAATGGCTTCTAATCTTTACTTCACCAGTGATCTTAACCTGACTAGCAGATTTCTCCTGCTTGCCCCCTTTCCTTCCTATTCACATTCATATCTGTAGCATTCCTGGCCTACTGTATGATTTCTGCATTCATCAAGACTGTAAGGATTATGGCTGCTGTCTCTACTAGTTCTATCTTTATTTCTCTCACTCTATAGACCAAGTGATTTATTGACCTTAAATGCAATAAATTTCTTACCATGTCGTCCCTAGTGGGGACCTCGAACATGGCTTCCCTTGCTTCTGTAGTGTAACATGTCCAGCGTGCTTTGTGACTCAAAGATTGGCATCCCCAATTTCATTGCATGTTATTCGATATATTAGTTACCAAAATTACAGTACATCGGTTTGGATGCTACTCTGTAACTCATTCTGCATGTGGACCAGGTGCATTTGGCCTATTCTACACAACCAAAATATTTTTTTTAATGTAAATTAGCATTAAGGGAAATCTAGAAATTAAAATTTAAAACAACATTTGAATTTGGACCAGCTTCAATTTCATCAGGTGATCTTTATTTGAGTGTTTTTGGTGGCATTAATAAGGAGCAGTTTTAGACTGTTATAGAACATTCAGCCAACTGTACCGTTGAATCATGACTGGCATTAGAGACCTTACCTTGTCTGGATCATTGACACCAGGCTGAAGACAAACAGAGCAGGGCAGATAATTTGGGAACTGTTAAGAGAAAGGACAGAAATACATATTATGGCAGGACATAAATAACACTTAAAATAAGAACACCTGGTTCTTTTTACGCGAGATTATTAACAACCTGAAAAGAGAAAGGCAAAGCTTGGCCTCCAATCTTCTTCATCAAGCGTTCCTGCATCTTGTTTAATGATTTTGATTCCTCGCTTGTTTGAGGGTACACCTGGATTGTAGACACATACAGGTCCCTTGCAAAAGCCTTTCCGATCATCTCAATTTCCTCAGGTCCATAATGGAAAGTACATTTCAGTCTGCAATAAACTGGGGAGGCAATAATAGTGAAGATTAGAGAGTTAGAAAATAATTTAAGTTACATTGGATATACTGGATATACTGGGCGGTAGCGCAGCGGTAGAGTTGCTGCTTTACAGCGAATGCAGCGCCGGAGACTCAGGTTCGATCCTGACTACGGGTGCTGCACTGTAAGGAGTTTGTACATTCTCCCCGTGACCTGCGTGGGTTTTCTCCGAGATCTTCGGTTTCCTCCCACACTCCAAAGACGTACAGGTATGTAGGTTAATTGGCTGGGTAAATGTAAAAAATTGTCCCTAGTGGGTATAGGATAGTGTTAATGTACGGGGATCGCTGGGCGGCACGGACTTGGAGGGCCGAAAAGGCCTGTTTCCGGCTGTATATATATGATATGGTATGATATGATATGATAAGATAGCTGGTTCTATAAAGGATCAAAGGTGCTGCTTATTGCTGGATCGTTTAGATGTGGGAACCTGATCAGAGGGAACTAACAATTCATTGTGATCTTTCCACAGATTTCTTAGATGCTACTTGGGATTTAACCTGAATTCCTACTATTTAAGCTCGATGAAGCGCCTTTCATGAGCAACTTTGCTGAGTTTTTTGTGGGCTTCAAACATACAGCACAACCCCTTCCCTCAAATTATATTAATCAGGCAGTGCTTTTCATTCCTGAATCTGTATTTATTTGTCTGTAGATTATTACTATTGAGATGAGCTTTGACTCCTGATAATCAGACTCATTGATCTTATTTTGGTAAAAGGCACATTGTGGGTCTTTTGTCTGTGGGTGGTTTATTCCTTCTTTCTTTAGGCACCATTTTCATTTTCCACTGCCAAGCAGGTTGGTAATCTGAGGAAACGACTTTATAATTGAATACCATTAACAATGGGTAGATGAGGTTTCTGTGTTATCAGTACTATGCACAGGAATGCACTGTCTGTTGGGGTGGTGGAATTTAATCCAGAAATAACTTTCAAATGAGGACTGCTTAAATACTTGATAAGGAAATAAATTGTGGAGGTTGGGACTAAATCTGATTGAATAAGGTGTTCAGGGCATTGCCTAGTCGTCTGCTTGGGTGCAAAATCAAACCCAGGGCAACTAGGTTTCCCAGGGCAACTAGGTTTCAGTGATAAACATTGGCCTTAACAGATAGGTCCTCATGTTGAGAATGAATTTAAAAATAAATTACATTAAACAGATCAACATCTCCACAAAAACAGGAATGGAAAGAAGCTGTGCAAGTGAGTAAAATATTTGTCTCCTAACATCAGACGCAGGGGGCTCCATGGTCTCGTGTTTTTAATCATATCATATCATATCATATATATATGTTGAGCAAGAACTCTAACCAAATAGACAATAGACAATAGGTGCATGGGGTAGGCCATTCAGCCCTTTGAGCCAGCACCGCCATTCACTGTGATCATGGCTGATGTGGGTAATGTGGATAAATGTGAGGTTATCCACTTTGGCGGCAAGAACAGGAAAGCAGAGTATTACCTGAATGGTGACCGATTGGGAGAAAGGGAGATGCAACGTGACCTGGGTGTCATGGTGCACCAGTCATTGAAAGCAAGCATGCAGGTGCAGCAGGCAGTGAAGAAAGCGAATGGTATGTTGGCATTCATAGCAAGAGGATTTGAGTTTAGGAGCAGGGAGGTTCTGCTGCAGTTGTACAGGGCCTTGGTGAGACCGCACCTGGAGTATTGTGTGCAGTTTTGGTCTGCTAACCTGAGGAAAGACGTTCTTGCCTTAGAGGGAGTACAGAGAAGGTTCACCAGATTGATCCCTGGGATGGCGGGACTTTCATATGAGGAAAGACTGGGCTTGTACTCGCTGGAATTTAGAAGACTGAGGGGGGATCTTATAGAAACATATAAAATTCTTAAGGGGTTGGAGAGGCTAGATGCGGGAAGATTGTTCCCTATGTTGGGGGAGTCCAGAACCAGGGGTCACAGCTTAAGGATAAGGGGGAAGTCTTTTAGGACCGAGATGAGAAAACATTTCTTCACACAGAGAGTGGTGAGTCTGTGGAATTCTCTGCCACAGAAGGTAGTTGAGGCCAGTTCATTGGCTATATTTAAGAGGGAGTTAGATGTGGCCCTTTTTGCTAAAGGGATCAGGGGGTATGGAGAGAAGGCAGGTACAGGCTACTGAGGTGGATGATCAGCCATGATCATATTGAGTGGCGGTGCAGGCTCGAAGGGCCGAATGGCCTACTCCTGCACCTATTTTCTATGTTTCTATGATCATTTACAATCAGTACCCAGTTCCTGCCTTCTCCCCATACCCCCTGACTCCGCTATTATTAAGAGCTCTATCTAGCTCTCTCTTGAAAGCATCCAGAGAATTGACCTCCACTGCCTTCTGAGGCAGAGAATTCCACAGATTTCCAACTCTCTGAGTGAAAAAGTTTTTCCTCATCTCCGTTCTAAATGGCCTGCCCCTTATTCTGGTCATTCCACTTCCACAGGTTGCCAAGTATTATTGGATTAAAAATGTAATCTTGAGAAGTTTTTCGTTAAAGAATTTTGTACAATTGATAATGCCAGGAAGTTGTAATACTGCAGATGGTAAAGATCTCACCTTTTTGGTCCCTTACATAACCGGTGTCCACCAAAAGCACACCATCTACAGAGAGAAGCAGAATATTTGGTTACTCCGAATCTACATTCAAACCATATATCCCATAAAAAATTATAATTAGCTCAGATTCTTGGAATTAGTTGATCATAACCAATACAGTCTGTGCTCATAACTTTCAGTAACTCATTCCAAGCTGTCTGGTATTGTTGAAAAAATCATTTTAAAATATCCATTTGCACAAGAAACTACATTTTAGAGGAGGACATTCTCCAAATTCTGTCAACAAAATATCCGTCGGTATTAGATATATATAGTTATAGATTTTGAATGAAACATGAGCAAAGGTTTGACCACTCTTCCTTGTTCTATGACAATCCTAGGATACATGTAAGTTTGTGCGTGTGAGAGAGAACTAATACTGCACACCTCAACTACGAAACTATCTCAGCAAAGATCTGCGATGGACTTTGCTGAGGTTATACTACATACTTTAGTTTGCACTATTATGGTTTGGTTACCTTGCATTACTGAAGATTTATTGGATTATTGTTGAGTTGCATTAATGTGCATGTAAAGCGCTAGCAAGAAAGAATTTCATTGTTTCATTCCTCGTGCATTTGACAAATAAATATTCTTAACTCTTGTTTACTGACCTTGCTAGTAGTAAACGTTTCTCCCCATCCACTGACAGAAAATAACTAGGAAGACCTCTTAAACATCACATTACTTTTTCCTGCTCTAGGCAGAATAACGCTTGCCTCTCCGGGATACTGAATGTTCTCAGGCCTGTCATTGTTCTTAAAATTATGTCTCTGCTCTCTCCAAAGTCGCAACTTCCTTCACAGAGCATTGTCAGTGCAAAGCAACACCAAAGATAGGTCATTAAGGTAAACCATCATCCAATGGACATAATTCCACAGGCAGCCACCCCCCCCCCCAAACTGAGAGATATTACCCCCATTGTCGGATAATCAAGATCAGGCCTACCCCCACACTCAGGTGAGTAACATCACCTCGGTGAGGGTCATTACCAGTCAGAATCTGCCCCTCAGAGTGAAAGACACCATCAGACACAAGCATCCCTTGGATGATAGGTGGCTGTTGCAATGAGAGGGAAACTGGTTGGCCTTCTATAGGAAGGAACTGCAGATGCTGGTTTAAACCGAAGATAAACGCAAAAAGCTGGAGTAACTCAGTGGGACAGGCAGCATCTCTGGAGAGGAGGAATTGGTGACGTTTCGGGTCGAGACTCTACCTGCAGACAGGTTAGGTATATGGGAAACGAGAGATGTAGGCGATGATGTGGAGAAATAAAGAACAATGAATGAAAGATATGTAAAAAAGTAACGATGATAAAGGAAGCAGGCCATTGTTAACTGTTTGTAGGGTGAAAATGAGAAGCTAGTGTGACTTGGGTGGGGGAGGGATAGAGAGAGAGGGAATGCCAGGGTTAACTGAAGTGAGAGAAATCAATAATTATACCACTGGGCTGCTTTACGTCCTCATCGTCCACCCTGAGTAGTTCTACAGAACTGGCAAAATTTGCAGCAAAGCGTCAACTACGGTACTCTGAAGCACCAATTGCCACTTTTGATTGTTGTAGTTGGCATACGAAAGAAAGAAGAAGACTGGGCTGTAAGCTGCCCAAGTGAAATATGAGATGCTGTTCCTCCAATTTGCATTTAGCCTCACTCTGACAATGGAGGAGACCTAGGACAGAAAGGTCTGTGTGGGAATGGGAAGGAGAATTCCTTATTAACAGAGATGATAATGAAAGCTAAGGAAGGACATAAATTGCTGAGTTATTGTGGGAATAAATAAAGTTATTTGTAAGATTTACTTGGTGAGTAGTTAATTGTAAGTGATTCACACTTACCCACAGGGTCAATATGGCTGCCATGGTCCACAAAATTTCTTCTGCTCAAGTAGGCAGCAATCTATTAAAGATCAGAAGTAGAAATCATTGGCAGAAGAGGATGATGATTACACTATATCCATCAATTAAATGGCCATAAACAACTTATGCATGAAAATAACAAAGGAAACATTGTTAAAGGTTGAAACAAAATCATGTAAGAGTTTAAACTGATAAGAATGCAGAGGCATGCCCAGTTTAGAGATTAAACATATGAGAATACAGAGACAGGGTTTGTATGGAGTTTAATCTGCTCATAGTATGGAGATAGGACTGGACAAATGGTAAACAGTAATATAAAGAGGCAATGTAGAGGCTTACATGATGAGCTAAAGGAGAGAGGGTTAGTGAAGAGGATGAACTTGACTTGAGAGTCAGATATGTGTGGAAATTATGCTGATGTACAATGACAGGCATAATATAGTGATTACAATAATTTAGAGGTGAAAACAGAAGTGATCTAGGGATTACTCTGATAAGAATGCAGCCGACAGTGTAAAGATAAGACAGGTTTAGTTATAGAATCTGTTTTCTAAACTGATTTTAAACTGATCAGACAAAAAAGTATAGTGTTTGAACTGAATGGACAGTGTAGACTTTCAATTTGTTTGGGGTATAGGGACAGGACCAGTATGGAGTTAAATACTATAACTATGATGTAGAGAACACAGCAGTATGAGTGCAAAGGTAAATGGTAATGGTGAGAGTGGCAATGGGGAGAAACAGGGTCTGATGGAGCCCCACACAAAGCCTATAATCTATAATTTTCTGAAAAGATGGGGTAATCATGGAGAGCAAAAGATATCTGTGTTAACAAGTAATTTAAATCATAATCATACAAAGGGCACTTAAAATGCCTCATGAGTTTCCACATATATCAAGGTAGATAGGATATAAAAGGGAGCAAGATATATTCCAAATGTACCTGCCCTTCAGGAGTTTTGGGGATGCAACCTCAGGAGAGATATATATTAGCCTTGAAGACAGTGTAGCAGAGATTCAAGCAAATGATTCTGAGATTTAACCCATTAGATTATGAGGATAACTTATACAAACTTGAATTGCATTCTCAGAGAATCATATAGCACAGAAATAAGACCTTCGGCCCAACATATTCATAGCAACCATTTTGTCCAGCGTTCCTGAACCCATTTGTCCACATTATGCCTATATCTTCTGTGCCTTGCCTATTTAAATACGCATCTAAATGTCGCTTAAATGTAATTATTGTTTCTGACTCCACTACATCCTCTGGCAGCAAGTTCCAGAGTTTGACCACTGTCAAAAAAAACCTTCCTCTCAAATCCTCTTTAAAACTCTTTCATCTTAATTTAAACCGATACCCTCTTACCCGCAGGGAAAGAGTCCCTGCCTTCAAGTTCCTGGGCACGCATATTGCTGAGGATCTCTCCTGGACCACAAACACCATAGCGGCAGTCAAAAAGGCACAGCAGTGGCTCTACTTTCTGAGGATCCTCAGGAAGAACAACCTGCAAGAGCAGCTGCTAGTGACTTTCTACCGTTGCACCATCGAGTGTGCTGACGTACTGTATTTCTATGTGGTACACCAGCAGCTCAGAGGCAGACAAGAAAGCCCTTCAGAGGGTCATCAACTCTGCAAAGAAAATCATTGGTTGCCCACTGCCCTCTCTAGAAGAACTTTACTCCGTCCGCTGCCTCAGCAGAGCAGCCAACATCCTGAGAGATCCTTCCCACCCTGGTCATCAGCTGCTCGAACTGCTGCCCTCTGGTAGACGGTTCAGATCCATTACATCACGGACTAATAGACTCAAGAACAGCTTCTACCCCAGCGTCATACGTGAGCTGAACACTGCCAGACACTCACATAAAACTGAATGGCGGCGCTGCCATAGCAGCTGCGGCTTACCTGCGGTCCATTTGTCTTTGTGTTTTGTTGTTTTTTTGTGTCTTAATTGTCGATGTGATGTTGTGTTTTTGTGTTTGTGTACTATGTGTGGGTGTGGGGGGGAGGGGGGGAACTGTAAAATTGTAAATATGTGTCCCTTCCGAACAGAAACCCGACCTTTGTTTTCTGGGTGTTGTCTCCGTTCCTGCTGCGGCCTACCATCGGCCCAACTCCTGGAGCTGGCGGCCTCCAGGGCTCTGGTTCGCAGAGCCCGCGGATCGGACTTACCATCAGCGGAGCCGGCCGTCTTCGGAGGCTGCGGGAGCGGCTGCGACTCGTCTTAGGCTCGGGCCGCGTGGATGCCGACATCGGGAGCTCCGGCAGCGGCAGCGTGTTCGCCCGCCCCGGATCGCGGGGCTTGGGTCGCGGACATTTCACCATCCGGCGCGGCCTAAAATATGCCGCAGGATATTTCTCTGCTGGGCGGGGGCTTCAATGTCGGGAGCCACGACCGCCCCGACGTGCAGCAACAGCGGCAGCGTGTTCACCCGCCCCGGATCGCGGGGCTTGGGTCGGCCCGCAGCGGACCGTCCGGCGCGGCCTGGAACCACAACAGCCTGACCGCGGGAGAAGACGGCAGGGGAAGGGAAAAGACATTGTGGCCTTCCATCACAGTGAGGAGAGGACTGGAGGAGACTCACTGTGATGGATGTTTCTTTTTTTGTGTGTTTTTGGGGTTGTGTAATTTGCCTATTTTAATGCTTTATTGTGTAATCTGCCTATTTTAGTGCTTTTATTGTTGGACTGTGGGTGACTGAATTTCGTCCAAAAAACTTTTTGGATGACAAATAAAGCTATCTTGAATCTTGAATCTTGAATCTTGAATGGAAGGAACGGAACTGATCGGAACACTGTCAGTTACTTGTCAGAAAACATAAGCCTCAATTTAATACATGTTTACATCCTACTGTACTTATATTGCTTAACGTTTGCTAAACCTATTACATGTTACACCCGACCGCACCTTATATTTAATTACATTATTTATTTTATTAAAAAAAACGGCACTACCGATGCATTTGCAATATGTTAGCTCTCATTGCTGTGCAATAACTTGCTGTCTTGATTGCACTGTACACTGCCTTGACCGTATTGTAATTGTTTTGTCTATATTGTATTAGAGGTCAGTTTGTTTAATTCAGTAGATTAGGTTTAGCTTGTTATGGATAAAGGTTTATCCTTTGTACTGTCTGCTGTGTGTGATTGCATCATCTGGACTGCTTTAATTTCGCTGTACTTTGTGTAGTGACAATAAAGGTTTTTAACATTTACATTTACATTTCTTTTCGATACTCCTCGCAGGGGAAACCGATTCTGACTATCTATCTAATCAACGCCTTATACGTTTTGTTTATCTCTGTCAGATCACCCACAGCCTCCTTCACTACAGAGAAAGAACAAAGCCGGCCTAGCTACTTTTTCCCCATAATTAAAATCCTCCTTCTTATTGTGTGGCAACCAGAATATCACACAATATTCCAAGTTACAATAAAACCAGCATTTAAAAAAGTTGAAATATAATGTCCCAAATTTTATGTTCTATGCCCCAATGTATAAAAGCAGGCCACGTGACCTTTTTAACACCTTCAGGTCACTTTCAGGGATCTATGGACTTGATCTCCAAGGTCACTTTGTTCATCAACATTCCTTAATATGCTACTATTTAGTTTAGCTTATTATTGTCACATGTACAGTGGTTGCACGCTATCTAGTCAAAGAAAATACTATAGATAATTTGCCATGTGCCTTTTTTAAATCACCTTTCCACCAGTGTTGTCACTTTCAAGGCACTATGGACTTGAACCCAAAGGTCACACTGTTCATCAAGATTCCTTAGTGTGCTACAATTTACTGTATATGTCCTACTCGAACAATTTTCCATCTGATCCATATCCTGCTGTAGCTTTGGAAAACCTTGTTCATCATCCACCACTTACTAATCACGTCTCCTTCATTCACATGGCGTTTTTAAATGTTTGGGAAGTCAAATCAGGATAGAACTTTCAATGAATGTTAGGGCCCTGGAGTGTTGTAGAGCAGAGGGATCTAGGAGTACAAATACATAGATCCCTGAAAGTGGCATCGCACGTAGATAGGGTGGTAAAGAAAGCTTTTAGCACATTGACCTTCATAAGTCAGGAATTGTATTAAAGTTGAGACATTATGTTACAGTTGTACAAGATGTTGATGAGGCTGCACTTGGAATATTTCGTTCAGTTTTGGTCACCCTGCAATAGCAAAGACTTGGTAAAGTACAAAAATGTGCAGAAATTTACAAGGATGTTGCCAGCGCTCAAGGACCTGAACGATAGGAAGAGGTTGGGCAGGCTAGAACTTTATACTTCGGAATGCAGGAGGCTGAGGGGTGACCGTAAAAAATCATGGAGGAAATAGATAGGGTGAATGCACCGAATCATTTTCTCAGGGTAGGGAAATTTAAGAACTAGAGAGCAGAGGTGAGAGGGCAAAAATTAATAGGAACCTTGCAAACAAGGATCTCAACCCCAATCCCTGTGGTACTCTACTGGTCAGACTTCCAATTGGAAAAGCAACTTTCCACCACTACCCTCTGCCTCCCAACATTAAAACAGTTTTGGATCAAATGAGATAACTCACTTGGATTCCACATGCCTTAGCCTGCTGCAGCAGACTACTCTGTGACACCTTGTCAAAAGCCTTACTGAAATTCAGGCAACCAACACATTCAGCCCTGATTTCATTCCACCCAGTTATCTCCTCAGAAAAATCAATCAAATTAGTGAGACAGGATTTACCCCGCCCAAAGTCATGCCAACTATCCCTGATCAGCCGGTGCTTTTCCAAATGTACATAAATCCTATTCCTTAGAATGTTCTCCAATAATTTACCTACCGCTGACATACGGCTTACTGGCCTGTAGTTATCTAGCTTATACCTGCTGCCTTTCTTAAATGAACTATCCTCCAGTCTTCTGGCACCTCACATGTGGCTAACAAAAATGTGAATGTGAACATGATTAGATTGCCAGGATTTGTCAATAATTCCATTGGCTGTCTCTCATGCACATTCTGCAAGGGTAGAAGATGAACTAAGTGGACCATAATCGTTAAATTAGGCCATTTTGAACGGAGATGAGGAAAAACCTTTTCAGTCAGAGAGTTGTAAATCTGTGGAATTCTTTGCCTCAGAAGGCAGTGGAGGCCAATTCTCTGAATGCTTTCAAGAGAGAGCTAGATAGAGCTCTTAAGGATAGCGGAGTCAGGGGGTATGGGGAGAAGGCAGGAATGGGGTACTGATTGAGAACGATCAGCCATGATCACATTGAATGGTGGTGCTGGCTCGAAGGGTCGAATGGCCTACTCCTGCACCTATTGTCTATTGTCTATAAAAGAGAGCCACACCTCACAGTGCCAAAGAGCGGCATTTTCTGTGGCATGCAATTTTCCTCTCAGTGCTTTTATTTCCTCCCACAACACAAAGCCATGGGTTGGTAGGTTAATTAGCCACTGTGAATTGCTCATATGTAGGTGAGCAATAGAACTTTGGGTCGGTTGATAGGAATGTGGGTAGGATTTTAAATACGAGATTAGCGTAGACGGATGACGTTGGTGTAGACTGAAAGTTCTGTTTCCGTGCTACACCTCTACAAGACTTTGAGACCTTTACGTTTTTACTGGCCAACCCGATTTCTTTATATTTCTCTATAACTTGCTTTTTTTTCAAACTTTTCAGTTCTGATGAAATGCCATCAGCCAGAAAAGTTGACTACTTTTTTAGGTTGTCTTTTTCTGCATTCTATGTTTCCGTATCGGACTGGAAGTGAAATGGGTGGGTCATTGGGGGAGATCATAGAGGAAATGTGGACAGAAACATTTTTGGCATTTCCCTTTTGCTTCTGATAAAGAAAAGGGACAGGAACACAATAAAAAGATAAGAAAGTACAAACCGATTTGTCACGAGACACCTTTTTGTAGACAACGTGCTTTTTGGAATTCTTGCCGTCAGCACTCATTCTTTCTACAATGGGTGGTCAATTGTTGCAGGATCTGGGTTGTTGAGGAGACAAAATAAAGAGAGTTGCTCGACTGAACGTATCAAAGTACTGTATTTCATGAATAATAATGAAGTGCCCGGCTAGCTCAGTCGGTAGAGTGCGCGACCCATAATCCCAAGGTCATTGGTTCGAGCCGCACGTTGGGTGAGAAATATTTGGGCGACACAATGGCGTAGCGGTAGAGCTATTACCTTACAGCGCCAGAGACCCAGGTTCAATCCTGATTACAGGTGCTTGGCTGCACAGAGTTTGTACATGACCTGGGTGGGTTTTCAGCGAGATTTTCGTTTTCCACCCGCAATCCAAAGATGTACAGGTTTGTAGGTTAATTGGCTTGGTACAAATGTATCAATGTTAAAAAATTGTCCCTTGTGTGTGCAGGATAGTGTTAATGTGTGGGGACTGCTGGTCGGTGCGGACTCGGTGACCCAAAGGGCCTGTTTCTGCGCTGGATCTCTAAACTAAACTCAATCCAAGTAAGTCTGCACTGTATCTCTAAACTAAACTAAACTAAAGAAATGATATAATCAATTAACAGGAGACCACACATGAGGCAATGATTATCCCCCAAAAAGATTTCAGAAACAAATGAGTCTTTGTATCCAGGTATATTTATCGCAGGCAGCTATGTATATACTTACATTTACCGCTTAATCTTGGCACGTCATGTCACTATGAGTTATAAAAGGTCAAACAACATCCTTTCACACTCCAGGATTGAATGACACAAAAACTGGCCTCTTACAATCTGGGAGTGGGTAATACCTGGGTCACACACTGTCCTGACACATTCTGGGACTGGGTGATACAATGGGTCAGAGACTATCCATGTGGATATTGATGATTAACGGTGAAATATTAATGCAAAAGATTGTGTTAATTTAAAACAAGTGGAGTAACCAACATAAAGTTAACACACATAATTACTGTTGAAAAAAGAGAAAGATACAGAAGCTAAAATTTTGAGTGCATCAAAGAACAAAAAGACTGGGAACAAAAAGACTTTAGGAGGAGGCAGGCCATGTTAAAGAAACAATTGCTTTAGAATACAAATACAAAAACGTTTTGCAAAATCTTAAAAAATTATTGAATAGGCCCCAGCTCAAATTCTATCACCAATTTTAGGCACTTGAATTTAAAAGGTGCGGAGATTTATTAGAAAGTCACCAGGGTTCGGAACCTTTAGGTGCCAAGAAACTGAAGAGAAGTTATTGCTCAGAAGAGAATTAAAAATTGGTTAAATTGCATTATTCAAAACTTTGAGAGCATGAATAATTGCAGTAGCAGGGTGGTCAATAATCAGAGAATGGATATTTATGCTGGGTAGGGAGATATAGCATGGAAATAGGCCCTTCAGCCCACTGAGTCCACACCAATTATCGATTTACCAAAGTTCTTTGTTATCCCACTTTCTCATCCGCTCTCTACAAACAAGGGATCATTTACAGAGGCCAATTAACCTACAAACCTGCATGTCTTTGGGATGTGGGAGCAAACTCGAGCAGCTGGAGGAAACCCACACAACCGCAGGGAGAACATGCACAGTGGTGCAGTTGGTAGAGCTGCTGTCTCTCAGCACCAGACACCCGGGTTCGATCCTGACCTCGGGTACTGTTTGTGATTACTGAATAAACTGGATGTAACATGCAGAAGCAATTTTTGTGCATCTCATTGGGACATGGAATTCACTTTGTGAATGGGTGTTGGAACCAAATTCAGTAACTTTCAAGAAGGAATTAGATAAAAGTTCGAGAAGAATAGGTAGGCAGAGCTATGGGATTAAGCAGGGAGATTAGACTAACTAGATGGTTCTTTCAAAGAACTGCTGCAGGCACGATGGACTCTATGGGCGTCTGCTACACTGGATCACAATATGACTGTGCATAATGGTGCTGAATCAGAACTAGAATGTTATTAGTTGGTGAATAACATTCCTGCATTGGAATTGGACACTAACATTAATTTAGATAATATTATCGCATTAGGACATGCTATCATTCGCAATCACAGTGCTAAATTAGAATTAGCAGCGTGGATGAGTGAGAAAGGTCTCTTGGATCTAGAATAACTGAACTAGATGAGAGCTAGAGGCTTTTACTGGGTGAATATGGATGCTGCAATAGAATCAGCCACTTTTACTAACAGAATAATTGCAGTAGTAATTAAATCCAAATACTGTTTTTGGTTCCAAATGCACAATTGTTAGCATTATAGAAACACATGGATTGATGTTACCAAGAGCGAAAGACAGGTCCATTGGGACCTTTTCCCAAGACTATTTTCTTCCCGGTAATAATAATAAATTAGACAATAATAAAGCAATTATGCAATGGGAACTCTGTGTACCTGAAGGAGCCACAGGACAGTTATAGATAATTGCTATTCCACACCCTTCAGCGTTTCCTGGAATGTTCCCTCGGTTAAGAACTTTTCTTAGCCTGTTCTCACTCCAAGTAGGAAGTCTTCCTCTCACGATTGTGTCAGCCAATACTGGTACATGCGCGTGGAGAACTGGAATTATTTATAGACAGTCAACTTAGTGAGTTCATCCTTAAGCTGTTGAGGGAAGGTTCACATGTCTCATTTACGTAATGAAGCTCAGAAATCCTGTGAGACCTAATAAACCTCTGCTGACCAGCAGACTGAGCAGATTATAGGGTGCATTGTCAGCACAGCAGATTCGTATCAAGGTTAATAAATCTGGTAGTAAATCTTTTAATAACCACATATAATCCATTGACACCTTCAAGAAATAAACAACGTCATGCGTAATAGTGTATGTATATATTATGAGGATATTAACCATTTCCATCTGTCAAACCCACTCAATTAAATGCCTCTGGTTGGAAGTTACCAAACTGACTGGATTGTCAATGAAGAACAATCCTGCTGGAGGAACTAAGTGAGTCAGACAGCATCTGTGGAGAGAAATGGATAAACTACTGGCTAGTTGTGGGTCTCACAACTCTTGCATTGGAAGCTATCAACTCAGTTAAAAAAGGATGTTAAGACTAAGAATATCTGGTCGACAGAGATGCTGAAGATCACAAATGCTGGTGAATTGAGTAAAAAATGGTGTTGGAGAAACTCGGTGGGTTAAAACTAAGTTTTGGTTAGACCCAAAACAACATCAGTCCATTTTCATCCACAAATTAATGAATGAATTAACTCATTAATTAATACTTTATTGTCACATGTGACAAGCCACAGTGAAATTCTTTGCTTGCATACCCAAGGAATGCAAATAGTCGCCCATAAAGAGCGCTGACAAAGTTAGAGTATCCATGCCAGGTTCCCTATGCTGGGGCCCCCATTGTTCCTTCCCTGACCCCTGACCCCTGGCCTGCCGCGTTTCTCCAATACTGCTTTTTACTCAAGATTTCAGCATTTGTAATCTCTTGGTACCCAAGTGACTTTTATTTAAAGTCTGATCGCAAAAAGTAATTTGTTATCTTGTGCATCCATGGGACATGTGCAAAAGGTTGAGCTGGGTCCTCGGTCTGAATAACACGTGTGCAGTAGCTAGTGCAGTGCACAGGAATGCTAGTTGGCATAAATTTGTAACTGACATTACTTGCATGACTTTGAACCATTGAATAAGGCTTGTCGGGAATACTGGAACAAGTCTTAATTGTGAACTGAAACCCACTCCAGTATGGTTTCAAACGCTCATTGTTATCTGAGCCACTGCTGAGAAGTTCAGCAAAGAAGATGGCAATCATTACATCCCCGGCCACCTATCCTTCCCACCCCATTACTCCCGGTTCTGTCCTGCCCAATTATTTATTTCTTAACTAATGTGGACCTTAACTAATGTTCACCTTCTCTCTCTGCTCCACTCCGCAATTTTCATTCCGCAAGTGGTTGAGGAGAACTGTGATCATGCACCTTATTCAAGAAAGGACCATTCTATTAGACATGATATCTGGGGCCTTGTGCTTATGAAAATAATTTTACTCACATACTAGCTGTTTTATAAAACTAATTCCCCACAATCTTAAAGAGCAAATTCCCACACAAAGGTAATCTGTTTTCAACTCAGCCCAGCAGTTGAAGCTAAGAATATCTCAGTAATCCCACCTGCCTGACTCATCAGCCGCCACATTCCTGGTTCATCACTAATGAGAACAGGGAGCACTGAGACTTGCAAACAATTGTCCTTCAATGGACATGGAGCTAAGGAGATGGAAGTGCAAAGTTTGTCATTTATTAGTTCTCTACCATACTCAGTGCCCGTGAACTTTCACTGCTCGTTCATCCTTCCCATATTGAAATCAAGGCTTGCTTTTCTATCAGCAGCTCCCAACTTGTTTTCAGTGACCGCCAGGTACATGAATAGCTTCTCCCCAACAACCTTGAACTCTTGAACACTACACACCGCTAATCTCAACTACGAACCTCTATGGGCTATCTTTGGTTATACTATGAACTGAGTTTTTTTGCACTAGCATTGTGGTTATTAATTTATTGTACATTTGTTTATTATGTATTGTCTGTGTACTGTACTTACAGGCCTGTTATGTTTTGCAAGTAAGAATTTCACTGTTGTTATCAGGTACATAACAATAAAATACTCTTGAGTTGAGCCAATTACAACTTTGTGTTTATTTCCTCATCATTTTTGAACCCTGATATCATACTGCACTATTAATATTTGAATGTTTCTTTGTTATGCTTTTTGTTATATATATGTATACTGAACTTTTTTTGTTTATGGTGTTTATAAATTATTATGTTCATTGGTTGTGCTGCTGCAGGTAAGAATTTCAGGACGTTCCATTTCAGGACGTACGACAATAAAACACTTGACCCTTGCCATGGAATGGGTATATTCTAACAGTACATGGTCAGTATGAGCTAGAGTAGAGCTCGGGCGGCCGGAGCTGCAAGGGAGCAGCACTCAGGCGGAGGGCAGCGACAGAGACAGAGACGCACAGAGAGAGCGGGCAGACAGGCTGGCAGGAGCCTGAGGGTGCCCGCGGCCGTCTCTTCCACAGCCCGCTAGGCAGATACAATTTTGGAACACAATACACAGGGGAAAATTAAAGTGGAAATAAGAGTATTGATTGTTGGGCATCAGAATCTATAGTGCGTTATTCTGCTGCATCTTCGGCCAGGAGGCTGAGGCCAAGCCAAAAGTTGGAGAGGGTGAGACGCTATCAGGAAATGACATAAGCTGAGTCAGTGTGATGTTTGCAGGATGTGGGAGGTCAGGGACACTGTTGGTGCCTCTGGCTGCTACAAATGTGGTCAGTGCGTCCAGGTTCAGCTCCTGGGGAACTGGAGAGCCAACTGGATGACCTCAGGATCATCCGAGAAAGTGAGATGTTCTTGGACGAGACCTTCAGCAACATTGTTACACTGAAGGTACCGGAGGAGAGAAGGCAGGTGACCGTGAGGAAGGGAAGGAAGCTTGGAGTACAGGAGACCCCGGGGGATGAAACTCCTTGAAAACAGGTTCACCTTCTCGGAAGCTGTCAGGACAAAGGACACTGCCAGTCTGAGCGGTGGACAAGTCTGCGAGGCAAAACGTGGCGCTGAGGCAAAGCCGAAGAGACAGACGTCAGGCAGAGCCGTGGTAGTAGGGGACTCCATCGTGAGAGGTACAGACGAGTGTCTGCAGCAAACAAGCTTGAAACTCAGTTAGAGATAGGTAGATATGACATTGTGGGGATTACAGAGACGTGGCTGCAGAAGGATCAGGACTGGGAAGTGAATATTCAGGGTTATACGTCCTATAGAAAGGACACGCAGGTGGGCAGAGGAGGTGGGGTAGCCCTGTTGGTGAGGGATGAAATTCAGTCCCTTGCGAGAGGTGACAGAGACTGACGATGTAGAGTCACTGTGGATAGAGTTGAGGAATGGTAAAGGTAAGAACACACTAATGGGAGTTATGTACAGACCCCCAAACAGTAGCCCGGATATAGGGTGCAAGTTGCAGCAAGAGTTAATACTGGCATGTAACAAACGTAATGCCACTGTGGTTACAGGGGATTTCAATATGCAGGTAAACTGGGAAAATCAGGTTGGTTCTGGACCCCAAGAAAGAGGGTTTGTAGAGTGCCCCCGAGATGGATTCTTAGAGCAGCTTGTACTAGAGCCTACCAGAGAGAAGGCAATTCTGGATTTAGTATTGTCCAATGAATCAAGGTAAAGGAACTGCTTGGAGGTAGTGACCATAATATGAGGTAGTGACCATAATATGATTAGTTTTAATCTGCAATTTGAGAGGGAGAAGGTTAAACCAGGAATGTCAGTGCTGTAGTTAACAAAGGGGACTATGAAGGCATGAGAGAGGAGCTGGCCAAGGTCGAATGGAAAAGGACCCTAGCAGGAATGACGGTAGAACAGCAATGGCAGGAATTTCTGGGCATAATCCAGAAGATGCAGGATCATTTCATTCCAAAGAGGAAGAAAGATTCTAAAGGGAGTAAGAGGCAACAGTGGCTGACAAGGGAAGTTAGAGATGGAATAAAACTACAAGAAAAGATGTATAAGATAGCAAAGAGTAGCGGGAAGCCAGAGGATTGGGAAACTTTCAAAGGACAACAGAAGGTAGCATAAAGGGCTATATGGGCTGAAAAGATGAGGTACAAAGCAAAGCTGGCCAAGAATATAAAGAAGGACAGTAAAAGCTTCTTTAGGTATGTTAAGAGAAAAAGATTAGTAAAGACAAATGTGAGTCCCTTGAAGGCAGAAACGGGTGAAATTATTATGGGGAACAAGGAAATGGCGGAAGAGTTGAACAGGTACTTTGGATCTGTCTTCACTAAGGATGACACAATCTCCCAGATGTACTAGAGGACGGAGGATCTAGGGAGACAAAAGAACTGAAAGAAATTTGCATTAGGCGAGAAATAGTATTGGGTAAACCGATGGGACTGAAGGCTGATAAATTCCTAGGGCCTGATGGACTGCATCCCAAGGTACTCAAGGAGGTGGCTCTAGAAATTGTGGATACATTGGTGATCATTTTCCAATGTTCAATCGATTCAGAATCAGTTCCTGTGGATTGGAGGGTAGCTAATGTTATCCCACTCAAATCCTCTCGTTATGACCAATACGCCATTAAGATTATTTATCTAACCAACACAATCAAATAACAACTTCTAGATGGGGCCTTTCACAACCTCAGGACTTCCTAATAGAGTGAAATCACTATTTTAATATTAAGAAAAATGTAAATTCATAGATACTTGAACAGTGACCAAAGATTGGCAGGTAGCAGGTGTAACTCCACTGTTTAAAAAGAGGAAACAAGATAACAGAACAACAGTCACCTAATCAAACGTCAATGGGAGGGGAAAAGGTGTCATTTATTTTTAGGAAGTAGTAACCAGACGTGTAGAAAATAACAACAGCATTGGCAGAGGGTTGCTTATGGATAGGACAGATTTGAGGGATATGGGCCAAACGCAGGCAGGTGGGACAAGTGTAAATGGGGCATATTGGCTGGTGTGGGCAAGTTGGGCTGAAGGGCCTGTTTCCATGCTGTAAGACTCTGACTCTAATCTGGTTTTATGAAAGGGAAAACTTTTGACAAATCTTTCAGTTTTTGAAGGTTACAATTGGTAGTTATCAGTTAAATGATCTGTGTAGTGCTGACCCAAAATGTCACCCACCCTTTTTCTCCAGAGATGCTGCCTGACCGGCTGAGTTACTCCAGCACTTTGTGTCTATCTTTGGTATAAACCAGCGTCTGCAGTTCCTTTCTACACAAGTTTTGAAATTCATTCCCAAATCTATCCTCAAATTTTTAAAGCACTGCCATCAACAGGCTTAATAGCTGGAGAGTTGGCCAGTCTCTTATTGGGTGACAAGAATTGCATTGCCACTATATGGCACTAAGTTTTTCTTGAAGCACAGATTAAATAAAAATGCTCAAAATAAACAGTTCATGGAAATTTGTGGGCAAGAAACAGTTCATGTCTCGGATTCAATGACACTTCATCAAAACCTACTGAGTATTTCCAGCATCTGAAGTTGGTTTTCAATTATTTGTCTAGTGTACCTGGTTTAGCAAAAGCCTCAGTGAGGCCAATACCCATCACCTAACAATATAATGTTCCACGCAGACTTTAGGAACTTTAAAGAACTCCTGAAAGCATCTTACAGTTTTAAAAATCATAGCACTGTAAAAAGCCAAATAGCAGCTAACCTGAAAGAACCTGATAATAGACTTGGTTACAGTGGTGAAGAGATGTTTTGCTGGGGGGCTTTCCCTACTCTCCACACCTCTGGATGGCGTTAGTTGCACATTAATATAAAATCGTGCAGAATTCAGACCACAAAGTATATTGATGCATCAGATGTCACTTTGAATCAAATTGAGTTTTTGAAAATCATAATTTATGGAGATGAATTTTGTAGCTACACTTGTCATTCACTAGGTAACTGCAATTTGCCACCACCCTACTTTGCTCTGAGGATACCATTGTTATCTCAGTAAAGACAAATGCAATGTGAACGAAAGTGAGAAAGTGATAGATCAGCCATGATTTAATGGCAGAGTAGACACGATGGGCCAAATGGCCCAATTCTGCTCCTATGGCTTATGAACTCATTTGCATTGCAGAGCAGCTCAGACGATCAACACATTTATAACAATTTAACAGACACAATCTGCAGGCGAAAACATTGACTGAAATTACAGTACCGATGTGGCAATTCAGAATTTGACACAGGCACATTATTTAAAATTAAATTTTATTAAAAAAACATTTGTAATGATTTACAGAGCAAATTGGTGGGATTACATGAGATTCAGTCATGAGCGAGCTAAATCTCAGCCAAACAACTATGTTGTTATGCTGTGCTCTTCAGAACAAAAATATAAAGTGCAAATAAGACTCTGGAGAGCACTCTTAAAGCATTGATACAAATGAGGTAATTGGAACATGCCACTTAACGAGATGCACACACATAGACCAAAGATCAGACCCTGGTATTGTTGCTCTCTAGACAAGAACAGATACGCAACTTCATCTACAATCAGTGCAACATTTTTTATGAATACAGGCAACCCCTGCTTTATGGAGACGTGGGGGGATTGTATTTCCAGAAATCAGGCTTTCCGTAACACAAAGCTGCGTCATCTGTTCAAATTATCAAGAAACGTGCTGGAAAAGTGTTGATATATTTACTACCCCCTGCTCCCCCCTCACATGAAATCGGTGAGAGTACATTTTATTCTGTATCTCAAATATTTTGATGGTGATTTGCAAATTCTGCAAGGATGAATTTTGGTTAACCGAATGGCCGTAATGTGGGGGGCGTTTGCTGCACATTTGGTAGAACTATACACTCCAAGCAAGGTGTAGATCTGCAGACTCAGCTAAGGCAGGAGACACTTGTCCGCTCTCTTCCCAATTCCAAATGGCTTAGGTTCGCTGAACAATGAACAGCAACAAATGAAACTCTTCCCATAGCAAATACAGGTGCTCAACATCGGAACATCGCATCTACAGCTGTGAAGGAAGAGTATGAAGCCTTGATCTTCAGAGCGTGCACTGTCTACCAGCCCCACCCTTAAATCTACTTTCAACAAGAGTGGATTTTGTTTGGAATGCAATGATGGAACTACCAAGTGGACTCCAATATGGTTTGATATGAGCAATTTTACACATGGTCAACAACCAAGGACTCAACACTCTTCAGCACTGCTGAAGTTCAACGATGAACAGTGATGAAAGGTCAGATATTCCTTGAGAACAATATACGGAGACACTGTTATTGGTTTTATTTTGATTCATCGCTTTCCGTAGAAAGTCAAGGAACAGAGCAGTGGCTTAACTACTGGCCTTTATCAATCTGAACGCACAAACAGTCCTTTTCGTGGTGCAGGTGGACCACTCAGGTGGTGCCTGAGGTCAAGATAGGACATGCATGAACTGATGGAAACGTATTCTAGATCTTGCCATGTGTGCACTCAGCAAGAATCAGATTCAGAGTAAAAGTACCCCAGCAATAAGCATTCCTCCATTAGGTACCACAAATGGCCTTTTCGCTTTTTCTCGTAAATCATTCCAAAATTACATGCAACTTGGGTTAAATGTAAGTTAACAAACACATCAGCTACATGGGTCACAGAGTAAACCTGTAGAGTAAATATTTTGCCATCAAGTACTCCTGGATTAGGTGAAGCACAGATTAGATATGAGCAAATTGAGACGCCAAGAACTTCAAGGCAGAGAAGATTTTCCCTTGCCTCACTACTTGGACTGACCGCCAATTTGGTGCACATTATTGGAAGTGGTCTTGCAGCTACCCAAGGACAACAGTGGGAGCTTCTTTCCATTCAGGGCACACGAAACTCACTCTCATTACAGGGTCAGAACTAAATTTGAACTTAGATCTCAGCCGGTTCCTTCTCAACAGATTGCAATTTCCTTTTCAGCATCATTCTCGCTATAGATCCTCTATCACAACAAATCCGTTTGCGATTTCTCTCACATACCAATTGATTTGCTGCATTGGTGCAATTTTCTTTTCACTCATCATTGAGCAACTTTATAAAACCACAATATATAATTGCAATAATCTTTTTAAAAGTGAAAACAATGTTTGGTAATTTAACATGTGGTTGGCTCCTCCTCAGTTTGGCAAAAGCTCTTACAAGACCTGGTACTAGAATAAGGTCAGTATTTCAATATAAGCTTGGATCACACCATGAGTCACATGAAGAAATAATAAATGCATGCTGCTGAACTTTCTTGCCCAGTATCTAGCTCATATGAAATGTGTGGACAATGTAGAAATGATATGCAGTTGGAATACTGCTGTCCAAATACAATAATCAGGCACACTTGAATTCTAATTAACACTCAAACATACTTTTAAGTCACTTTCTTACACATGTTACACTTAATATAACAACTTTTCCAGCTGTCCCAGTGCTTTGTGGATGTGTGCGGGGACCAGGCCGCTGTATGTTGAGGGGACAATTGGAACCCCGGGTCTTAGAGTTGAAGCAAGCACTGGAACCTGCACCACAGTGTATTTAATGAACATGGACATCAAGGCCTAATGTGCTGAAGCAGGCGTGGGCACCATCACCCAGTGAGATGTCAAACCATCCAGATTTCCAAGCACTTGGATGGTGGATTGCTATGGTTTCACTGAAAATTAAACCAACAGCCTTCTGAAATTATTAGTGTCTGCTGGGTGTGGACCCGTCACCTCCTGGTGACTTGATCAAATGCTCAATCTAGAAATGTGCTTAGATGGTATTGACAGAACATGCGGCATGAGCATGTGGTGTTGGTTGGGGGGGTGAGTGAGGTGTGCATCACGAGGTAGATGCTTCCATTCAATATTTCCCACGCAACCAACACACATAGACATACTTTCCAGTGTGAGTCACAATGTAATGGCCATTTTCAGTATGCCTGGCTACTTTAATGTTTACCTAGCACAGGAGAGTTGATGCCAATTTTAACTCTCCAAGCTCTTCTCTCAATCATCAGATAGAGAATACAGACAAAAAACCTGTCTTATGGATTCAACTGTATCATGTCACATGACACAAATGGTGGCATGCTGCCTCTATAGGAGATACATGGAACAAGAAGCTGGACAATGCTTGACTGGGTCTAGAAATACTTACTTTAAAGTGCAAAGTTTGGAAGCTAGTCCTCTGAAATAAAGTCTGCAAACTAGCTTGATCATAGAAACTGAGTTGTCGAAAATAAAATGCAAGGAACAAGTGACCGTTGAGGATAAGTCATGGAAGGTTGGGAGCATGAGTAAAGAGGGGTAAATAGCAAGACTTGACTGGTGGATTGCTAAAACTGAGGAGAAACCGTGCAGTTCTGCTGATCGTGCAAATGTGGCCAGATTACCCATTAATGGAGAGTAATAACTGGAAGTTTTTCCCCTTGGACGCCAGCACTATGGGAGTGTAATCACATGATTCACAGCAGCAACCCACCACTAGCTGAGAGTAATTGGGAACAAGCAATAATTTCAGTGCAATTAAGCTACAAATGCAGAAATTCCACATTTAAAGAACAAATAATTAAAAATTAACATCTGCCCTCAGTGGTAGGAAACCAAATTTCTCTTTCAGGGAAAGTTTCTCGCAATAATATAGTATATGGTGCATAACTCCTTCACAGTACAAGCAAACATCTTTCCTTGTCAATATAATGCAATAGCTATTCTTCACTTCAAACTATTTCACCAACAAAGCACAAGCCATCTGTAACTATATTTCACTTTCAGCACTTCCCATTCCAGAGTCTGCTGAAGAATTAAAATCAATATCTTTACTCAGGTTGGGGAATGATGGACACAATATATCAACAGATCCTGTGATTGATATGGTAGCAACAAAAAGGAAGCAGAGGGCTAGAAGGCAGCCAGGCACCTTCGGTGGAAAACCCAGGCCAAGTAGAGTGGCTTTGTGTCCTGAAGTTAATCACAGCAGCTGGTACGGCAAAAAGCCCTGTAGATATTACATAAAATGATTTACTCCAGCAGACAGAGAGCATGCTTCTTGTGAATGATTGTAAATGCAGAAGAGCCCACCATTGTCCAAATGCCTTGGCAGCAGCTCAGATATACAAGAGGGATGTTCTGCAAGGCTTACTCTGCCATACTATGTTCCAATTCCAAGCATGTCGTGGGCAATCTCCTCTGTGTAGCTAGAAGGTGCATTAAGTGCAAGGGCACTACTTGGCCGGCGTCTGGTGGTTTTCACTCAAATCCCTGACCAAAGTACCACACGACTGCCTTTGTCCACACTGATCACATGCTCCCCAGATGGCGACCATGATACTGCGTTTATAGAGGAGCTAGACGGAGAAAAACAAGCATGGAAAAACATGTTAGTTTTGATTTTGCATGTGCCTTTGCAACATGGTATGCTGGCCAGCATGACCTCCCACGATGTTTACCTAAACTCTGTTATTTTAATCTTTGCAATTGTTGGGCAAGGCTTCGCTAAATAAGTTCACTAAAGCTGATATTGGTGACACAGTTGCAAAGCGGCAAAGTTGCTGCCTTATAGCACCAGAATCCCAGGTTCGATCCGGACAATGGGTACTATCTGCACGTAATTTGTACGTTCTCCCTGTGACCATGTGGGGTTTCTCCAGGTGTCTCCCACATTCCAAAGACCTGCAGGTTTGTGGGTTAATTGGCTTCTGTAAATTGTCCTTAGTGTGCAGGATAGAATTATTGTACGGGCGATCATTGGTCGGCGTGGACTCCGTGCGCCGAAGGACCTATTTCCATGCTGCGTCTCTTATCTAAACTAACTACCCATTGCAAATATCAATAATTTTAATAGATCTGAAGAGGGAACTCAATAAAATGGCATGAACACTGTTTTAATCACCGATGGGAACCACCCAGAAACAAAGTTCCCCAACACCCGAGGATATAATCAGCATAATTAATGGGCAGCATGACAGTCTGTGCTGCTGCTTCATTGCTCCAGGAATCCCACTCAATCCTGTTTTGATTCAGTGCGTTCTCCCTGGATACAGCTCTCTCCCACATCAGAAAGACGTGTAGGTAGGTTAGTCGGTTTCTCTAAATTACCCATTCATTAGTAGTAAGAGGCAAAATAATTAAGGGGGAGTTGATAGGCAAACAAATAAGTTGCTGGATGTACAGTGACATGAGGGGAAAATGAAACTGATGGGATTGCTCTGCTGGGAGCTTATAAAGATCTCAAGGGCCGAATGGCCACCTTCTATGCTATAGAATGCAAGATAGCAAGTACCATCTGCAAATTGCCCAAATGCTAACAGGGCTTACAAATACATATGCACATAAACATGTAGGCAACACTTTGGGAATCAAAATCCAGCTTCAACAGCTAATATGTGACAAACCTGTGATGCTTTCCCAGAGATCTTTCCACCTTCCCAGATTCGACACTCCAGACATAGAGAGTTCCATCTGAAGACCCTGCAGCGATGAACCTTCCGTCTGGGCTGAAGAGAGAAGGTATTCACATATAATTTGAATTGGCTGTTGACTTTGGATTCCCATGAATACATCTCAAGCAATATTTCACAATGTGTGGGAAACCACACGGGGTTGAATCAAATTATTTGAGAGACACTGACATTTATTTTCCTCTCTTTCAATGAAAACTTCATGGGGATTTACAAGGATAAGAACTACAGCAGCGTAGTGATCGTTACAACATTACCAATCCAAAGAAAACAAATTAATGCTGAAAAATGTAAATTCCGTTCAGAAAAGTTAAATTTAAAAAAAAATTAAATGACTTAAGCAAAAGTGACCAGAAAGCCATGCCAGAAAAATTAACTCACTGGTGTCCTTCAGGGAAGAAAATAGGGAATGTTTACTGAGTGCAGACAGCACCAACCTTGCTCATCCTTACGGGGATTGGGCATGGTTAGGCAAAACACACAATTGAAGGAAAAAGAGGAAGTTTGGCTACTGAAAATCGGTTTGGGTTTCCTGTATTCATTAATCACCAGTGCAATAACATAATTGTTTTGAAACATCCAATAGACCCTCAAATAATTTCAACTGTTTCTGGTGTATAATGTAAGCAGTTCACTGCATTTCCATTAATAGTAACTGAAAAACATAAGTTAACATTTTCCTTCAAATTGTTCAAATGTCTGTATGATGCAAAGTATATCCCCAAATAACCGGGTGACAGACAGACTGCTGCCTCGCCAAAGGTCTGTCTGTCCTTTCTTCTTTTTGTTATTTTTACTATGTGTTAAAAAGTATGTTTTAGTGTTTCATGGTTTGTTTTATGTGGGGGGAGGGGGAAACTTTTTTTCAATCTCTTACCTCAACGGAGATGCGATTTCTTTCTGTATCGTATCTCCGTCCGCACTGCGGCCTAACATTGTGTAGTTGGCGGCCTTTCCTGGAGACCGACGGGCGCTCCAAGCCGCGGGACTTTAACATCGTGAAGCCCGTGGTCTCTGGTAAGAGGAGGCCAACTCAGGAGCTCCATGTGGTGGAGAGAGTTTCAATCGCCCCAACGTGGGAGTTTCGATCACCCCAACGGGGGCTTCGATTGTCGGCTGCGGGGGCTTTGATTGCACCGACTGCGGAAGGTTTGACTGCCCCAACCGCAGGAGAAGAACGAGGAAGAAGATTTAACTTTATTGCCTTCCATCACAGTGAATGTGGAATCCACTGTGATGGATGTTTATGTTAACTTTTATGTGGTTGTGTGTCTTGTTGCTTTTCACTTAGTATGGCTGTATGGTAACTCAAATGTCACTGTACCTTAATTGGTACATGTGACAATAAACTTTCCTTGAAACCTTGAAATGACCAGTGTAATCAAATCTCAGATCCCAGATCCATCCACAATACCACTAAGCTTTACCACCAGACACTAGTTTTGGTTGGAGGCACAAAATAAAGGATAAATACTGGTTTCTAAACTAGGAGCAAAAGGTAAACTAAACGGAGGGCCGCCATTCTATTATATCTTTGGAAAAATGATACAAATACAACCGTGATAAGTGATTTTTCGTTTTGTGGGGGGAGTGTTGGGCAAGAAAAGATAGAAAAGCTAGTGGTGGGAGCTCAATAGTACTTCTTGTCACATGTACCTAGGCACAATGAAATTATGCAGACAGCTCAGTAAAAATCTTACTATACACAAGCACAAGAGTGTGAGATTAGTAGATTAGACTGAGGCAGTACATGAGAATCTCCATGATTCCGGCACCCTTCAAATTTAAAGTTGTTAAGAATGTTAGCCTTAACTTGGCCATAAAGACCAGTTGTCCTTTATGTCATCCAAAGTTTCATAGGCAGCTCATTGCGAAATAACATTGAAGGCACGGCACTATCAAACATGTAGTGCTTCAGTCTCTACTGCCCAGATGAATGCCAGATGGTGGTAATTACCTAAACGTTATTCTTGTCCAGTCTGATCCACACTTGAATCCTTGTGAACTGTACAGAAAAAAAGCATGTAGTCAGAAGCAATAGGGGAAGGATCCACATCAACTGTATGGGCAAGGAAGATAGTCACCAAACAACTATCTGACTCAGACAGGGAGATATCAGCTGCACAAGAAAGGTGAGAGAAGACCATAGTGTAGGAAAAAAAACTGTAGATGCTGGTTTAAATCAAAGGTAGACACAAAATGCGGGAGTAACTCAGTGGGTCAGGCAGCATCTCAGGAGAGAATGGGTGTCATTTCGGATCGAGACCCTTCTTCAGACCAATTCTGAGACAACAATTCTGGAATATAAACAGTTCACCAATACAGATTCCTAGATGGAAACACAGATGAAAACATGCAAGCGGCCTTACATTGTAATTTCAATTATAAGCAAGAGAACAGACACGCAATGCATCATAAATTTGGGTATGCATAGACATGGAGTTCCAGATATAAACAGGATGACAAATACCAATTGACATTTATAAAGAAGTGAAACCTTGGCTGACCCACACAATTACCTGAAAGACTGTTTCGTCATATTTGTACGCAGATCAATGATCTTTAATACGTCATCTCTGGAGCAGGTAAGCAGTTCCGTGTGGTCTGGGCTGAGATCGAGCGCCGTGATACGACCCTGTAGCTCCACTTCTTTCACAATGCTTTCCGTCCTAAGGCAGAGTAGATGCAAAATATTACCATGCATATAAAATAATCTCAGCACAGTACATATCCAGAGATATCGAAAACTTAAGATGTCTCACAGACAATTCCATTCAGTAATGAAGCTTGCATTGTGTTCTATATTGCGGAAATAAAAGGGCAGTATTCATAAAGACTCTTCAATTCACCCGTCTCAAATCCAGTACATCTCAGTTGCCTTTAAATATGTAAATCTCCATTAAGATTTTGGAGAATATATGCACTCGGCAACACTAATTCCTGAGCAGTATGCTCTATATATCTAATGTAGATATAACAATCTGTGCCCTTCCTTGCTCTAAGCTCAAGCCCGTAGTCCTGTTTTTATAGCCAGTGGTAAATTCAAATATTTTTCAGAGGATCTTCTCTTAAGGGCCAGGAACAACATTTCCATTAGATTTTTCACGCTCAAACTAAACACATTGGAAAAACAATGCAATTCTGGCCATAATCCGATCTAAACCATCTCACCTGATGTCCCAGAAGCGAATTTTCTTGTCAAAGTGCCCACTCATAACACACTGTTCAGTGCAAACAATATCATTGCAGCTGGAGCCAGCAAACACCGTTTTTATGCCTGGAAGAGAGGGTCAACATTGATTAATTAAGTGGAAATCAGAATATTAAACTTCAAAGTCATTTTCGCTATTTTTAAACCAGTTTGAGTTTACTTTCACAGATCCAAATCTACTATAAGAAAATAACTGCAGATGCTGGTACAAATCGATTTATTCACAAAATGCTGGAGTAACTCAGCAGGTCAGGCAGCATCTCGGGAGAGAAGGAATGGGTGACGTTTCGGGTCGAGACCCTTCTTCAGACTGATGTCGGGGGTGGGACAAAGGAAGGATATAGGTGGAGACAGGAAGATAGAGGGAGATCTGGGAAGGAGGAGGGGAAGGGAGGGACAGAGGAGCTATCTGAAGTTGGAGAAGTCGACGTTCATACCACCGGGCCGCAAACTGCCCAGGCGAAATATGAGGTGCTGCTCCTCCAACTTCCGGCGGGCCTCACCATGGCACTGGAGGAGGCCCATGACAGAGAGGTCAGACTGGGAATGGGAGGGGGAGTTAAAGTGCTGGGCCACCGGGAGATCAGTTGCGTTAATGCGGACCGAGCGCAGGTGTTCAGCGAAGCGATCGCCGAGCCTGCGCTTGGTTTCGCCGATATAGATAAGTTGACATCTAGAGCAGCGGATGCAATAGATGAGGTTGGAGGAGGTGCAGGTGAACCTCTGTCTCACCTGGAAAGAATGTTTGGGTCCTTTGATGGAGTTGAGGGGGGAGGTAAAGGGACAGGTGTTGCATCTCGTGCGGTTGCAAGGGAAAGTGCCCGGGGTTAGGGTGGTTTGGGTAGGAAGGGACGAGTGGACCAGGGAGTTGCGGAGGGAACGGTCTCTGCGGAACGCAGAGAGGGGAGGGGATGGGAAGATATGGCCAGTGGTGGGGTCCTGTTGTAGGTGACGGAAATGTTGGTGGATAATATGTTGGATCCGCTGGCTGGTGGGGTGGAAGGTGAGAACGAGGGGGATCCTGTCCTTGTTGCGAGTGTGGGGATGGGGAGCAAGAGCGGAGCTGCGGGATGTAGAAGAGACCCTAGTGAGAGCCTCATCTATAATGGAGGAGGGGAAGCCCCGTTTTCTGAAAAACGAGGACATCTCGGAAGCCCTAGTGTGAAACACCTCATCCCGGGCGCAGATGCGGCGTAGACGGAGGAATTGGGAGTAGGGGATAGACTTTTTGCAGGGGACCGGGTGGGAAGAAGTGTAGTCCAGATAGCTGTGCGAGTCGGTGGGCTTGTACATCAAAGTAACACACGCCAAGGTTATTGTTCCTTCTATAATACAAATTACATCCAGGCAGATGCATAAGAAGCATCTTGGAAAAGTTATAAAGCACTGTGCCCCAAGCATCACTAACATACCAATCATCTGCACATATTTTTGAACCGTAGATCCAAGTCCCTTCTGACTGTTTCACTGAAGAGTTATCTCCCTTAATTATTACACTGTACATTGTTCACCAGGCCCCTACCTGCCTCATGCAAACAACTGGGAATTATTGATGTGCAAGTCATTGCCTTGCTCAACAATTAGATGTAGTAGAGGAGGATAAAGAAAGAAGAAACCTTTAACCCCAATTGACTGTCTCTAGTTAATACTTCACTCCAAGTTATAACAAACAGCCTTGGCAAAAAGAAAATGGACAATGTCAAAAATCCAAATGGAAATTCCTGGTCATACATGCAGGCTATGACAAAGGTTAGGTTCATATTAGGTGTCATAAGCCTTCTGGACTTTGCTGGTGACTTTTCTCTTGACACATTTTTGCATGTCATACCATTAATTTCATTTCATCTGCAGTTTCTAATTTGGCCCTCCCTTCAGGGATAATATTCCACTAGCATTGATGATCACAACTTGCCTTTCAATAGACTGGGTTATTGAAGGCAGGATCAGAACTTATTGCCAAGCGCCAATTCCCCTTGAACTGGAGATGCCAGCTCGGCCATGTCAGAGAATAAATCTAGTCACGCACAAGACAGACAAGGTAAGGGCATCTGATTACCTTCCCCCCTCCCGCAAAAAAGAAACCATATATTCACAGGAACACCACTTTGACGCTAAATCTTATTTAAATTTCAAGCTAATTATTAAAATGAATTAAAATCTTAAGAAGCCAGGGTGATATTTGAATTAAAGCATAACAAAGTGTTGTAGGAACTCAGCGGTACGTGTAGCATCTGTGAAGAGATTGGACAGATGAGATTTTGGGTCGGGACTCATCTTCAGTCTCATCGCTCCAGATGAATCCAGGCCTCTGGATTACCATTGCAGAAACAAATACCATCCAATTAAATTGCTGGAGTGTCACAATTCAGTTTAGGAACTTTGGCTGCTTTTTCTACTCTCTATCCCAAGTTTGGTTCCAATCGTCAAATATGGTTCAGGTGGGGATATAAGGGGGGATCTTTTTTACCCAAAGAGTAGCAAATACATGGAAACCACTGACAAAGAGTGGTGGAAGCTGTGTCACTGACAACATACAAATGTCTAGATGAGTTCTTAAATTGCTTAGGCACAGAAGGCTGCAGACCATATGCTGGAGGATTAAAATTATAATGGATGGCGGACAAACTGGACTGTTTCCATTCTAGTGTGACTCCAAAAATGATTGGGACTGAAATCTATGACACCTGGTTGTTTTCGTCCATCGCTGTAGTCACTCAGCTGCGGAACTCGCTTATTTCCAGTCAGTTTCAAATCAGAGCATTCCTTGGACTGTGACTGCTCTGGAAGGGCAAGTCCTGATGTTCCTTTCTCCTTAATATTGCCCTTACTTACAGATTTTACGGCTCAAATCCCAGAGTTTGAGAGTCCGATCATGGCTGCCCGATACTATACGGGCATTGTCCAGAAGAAACTTTGCGGAAAGCACCTTCCCACTGTGTCCTGTTAATGTGTGCTGTTGTGGAATGAGAAGAAACAATGAATCACGTCAGATTTATATTTAATGTTTAGAATCGTACAATTCTACTCATACAGGACTGATTTTTTTAAAGAAATGCAGATATCTTTGGTAAATACCATAATTTATGCAATGCAGATCACTGCAGCACAGGAACCAGCCCTGCAGCCCACCAGATCTGACTGTGCCGACTGTGATGCCAACCTAACAGACCTATCTGCCAACACATGGTCCGCATCCCTCGCATTCCCTGCATGTGTTTATCTAAATGCCTCTTAAATGTTGCAATTGCTTCTGGACTCAAAGTAGGAAAGTGTCCAAGTACAAAGTACCAAGTCCATGCTACATGTAGAACATGACACATGCAAACAAGAAAACTAACAAGGCGACAGATATATGTCTGTCAGAGGTCCAAGACTTCCTCTTCGTACAAGGTCTTGATCTGAGGTCTCAGTTTAAAGTTTGCAGTCAGGCAACAGAGGCAAATCCCATAACACCAAACACTCCTGACGAACCTACTGTGTCAAATGCTGACTGCAGAGATGCTCAAAATGTCTCAATGTGCTCTAAAGCAGCAGCATCAATTACTGTCAGGAACCCCTGTATCCATACAGCAAGCCTCCAGCTGGATAGAAAATGCAGGGTTTCCTACGAGTGAGGATGTGAGAATAATGCCCTGAGCAGTCAGACCTTTTACCTCTCATCACTGACCTCTACATGTTACTTCAGCAAGCCCATAAACATATACACATCTTTGGACAGAGCAAGTTTAAATAAATTAATCAGTTTTGGTGCATACTTTAGAAAGTCTGTCAACCACTAAAGACGTACAGGGAACATGTACAGTTGGCAGGTTGTGAACAGAAATTGAAAGTTATAAATGTGTGATTATTTACTGGCAAAACTATCTATTGACTAGTTGGCAATGCCCTCTTCTTCAGAAGCCAGGTAGGATTATCCTTTGAACTTTACATTCAAATTCAATCTCATCATGTTCCAGGTGCAGAGAGGGTGCACACTAAGCCAGCTGCACAGGTTTACACAGATACAGGCCTTCTAGGTCACAGCACGCTGAGGAGGGGTTTCAATAATTTCTACTTACCCGTAGTCGCGAATCATCCACCGTCCAAATTCTGCTAGCAAAGTCATTGGAGGCTGCAAGCAGATATGCTCCCTAAAACAAATATTTCTTTTGATTTAGTATTGTACAATTGAATTGAGCTACTGAGTAGAAAAAAATGACTGAAGTGCAGCTGGACTAGACAGCCCAAGTTGGAGAGGGATTGGACAAACAGAACTGTTTTCCCTGGGGCGAAGGAGGCTGAGGGTTTACCTTCTGAAGGTTCATAAGATAATGGGCACACACAGGGTCGATGATCCCTGTCTTTTGCCCAGGTTAGGAGTGTTGAAATAAAAGGACATAGGTTCAAGGTGAGAAGGGAAGATTTAAAGGGGGACTGAGAAGCAATTTATTCACACAAAGGGTGGTGGGTATACGCAATGAATTGCCAGAGGAGTGGGACGAGGCAGGCACAATTACAACATTTAAAAGACATTTGGATAGATACATGCAGAGGAAACGTTTAGAGGAAAATAGGCCAAACACTGGCGGAAGGATTAAGATAGGTATCGTAATTGTCATGGACGAGCTGGGCACAAAGATCAGTTTCCCTGCTGTATCTGCTTTACAGGCAAGGTCAATTCAACCAGGACAGCAGAACTGTTTTCAGAACTTAAGAGCAAAGTCTGTGGAGATTTCCAAAATCAGTTACGACACTGGTTACAAGCAGAACAAAGCACACTTGACAATGACCTATATAAACTGCCCTCAATTACATACTGGAGTTAGCCACACAAGGTCATCCTCTACACTGCTTCATTGAAAATATCCGTGTTCTTCGGGGTCTTCCACATTAAGCTAACTTTTTGTCAGTTGAAAGTTAACACAGATAATGGATAATGACAGGATTAGGCTCTTTCATTATGCTGCCAATGTAAAATAGATCTAGACAGTTCCTTGAGATCAAAATTGAGAAACATGTACTCAGTTAATGCATATGAAGATTGCTTAAATCCTTGGAAAATTCACTTGAGGGATTACAGGGAATGAAGGTGGAATGTCTTTTTTGGGGAAAAAAAGCATCTCAGCTTTGGTAAACATCAAGTAAAGTCACAAAGTAGATGAACTCTCACTTACTGTGCTGTCAAATTCAAGACTGGTAATTCCAGCATTACTGCCAGCTAGAGAGCTCTTCAGTTCACATCTTCCTACAGGGAACAAACAGCAGCATGTCAGTATCCAGCATGTACTGTCATGAGGTATTTATTCACAAAATGCTGGAGTAACTCAGCAGGTCAGGCACCACATCTTGAAAAGTTGCTCCCCCTCTGTGATTTCTCCTGCCCTCCTACTCCACAACCACATCTTGAAAGGTTGCTCCCCCTCTGTGATTTCTCCTCCCCTCCTACTCTACGACCACATCTTGAAAAAATGCTGCCTGACCTGCTGAGTTACTCCAGCATTTTGTGAATAAATACCTTCGATTTGTACCAGCATCTTCAGTTATCTTCTTATATGTACTGTCATGAAACCTTGTGCTTAGGCTGCCAGATTTCAGTGCTGGGAATGTGTTAATTCAGCTCATCATTAGGCCCTCCCCAGGCTACATACAGTGTGGCTTTGATAGAGTTAGGTTCCCAGTATGATGCCTCAAAGAAACTAATTCTACTACAACTGGATTCAAAGTCTTGGGTTTGGCAGCCGGACATCAAATTGACGATTCAGCCTGAATCCATGACCAAGGGCAGCCTCGAGCATAGGGACATCTCATTTATTTCATTGCCTCACAAATGAAGAATGAACACGAGCAGTAAAGTTGCGGGTGAAAGGCGAGAACTTGAGTGAGGATCAAAAAAGGGAACGGAAGAACTTAGAAATAATAACATTTATCACCACCAGCAAAAGGTCCCACAGCTTTTGTTCCTAAGCACTGGATCAACCTCCAAAGCAATCTTCTAAATCTCAGATATTGGCTTCCAGAAAATGGATATATTTTCATTAGGATCATGAACAAAATGTTCTAAACAAATTACTTAGTGGATTCAAGTGTTTCACACTGTGGCATTTGCATGCAAGTACTGGGCAAGAAGCCCAATTACAGATAGAGCCATCAATATTTTTCCATTATTTAAATTTCACATGTACTTCACTCTTTAAATGGAGGTCTCAGCTTGAAAACTTGCAGTCATGCACCAGAGGTAAATCCCCACAATACCCAAAGCTCCTGGGCTGCCAGTTTTGTGTGATGCCCATTATGAAGACACTCTAAATTCCTCTTTGAGAATGTCAACTAAATCAGTGGCACAGTTACTGTCAGGAAGTCTACTACCATCACAGCACACCTTGAGCAGGATGGGAAAGATAGGATCTCCTGGGAGCTAGCTGGCTTGTGGGCATTTAATAAAGTGCTATCGGACCTTTTACTTATCATCATTGACCTCATTACTTTATACATTTATGAAGATACACTTGCACAAGGGAACAAATGTTAGTAATAGTCTGCATCAAATACCTTGTTGATAAACACACAAGATTCTGTTGACCAGGCAGGAAGTACGTAGCTCGCATTCAGAGTCCGGAAAGGATGTGTAAGTATTACGCAGGAACTATTCAGCTGGGTTTCTCGACCACTACTTAGGGTGTTCATTTGACAAAGATGAATGAGGACAGCATCAAGACCAGATGTAAGATTTAAAAGACCAGATGCAACATGGAGAAGCAGCGTTTAGTTTTTATGCACCACATATATGGAACAAACTCCCAGAAAACTGCAGGTCCGCTGCAACTCTCAGTTCTTTTAAATCGAGGCTGAAGACTATTCTGTTTGACGCTGCCTTTTATCAAATCAAATAATTATTCATTTCTTTCACCGCACTGTAACTTTTAATTTTGTATTTTATACCTATCTTATTCTATTTTAGCTTGGTTTTTTTTTCTATTCTCTTTAATGACTGTTTTTAATTGCTTTTAACTGCTCTTTAATGTTTTTTGCAAAGCACTTTGAATTGCCTGGTTGCTGAAATGTGCTATATAACTAAACTTGCCCAGCAACCCCACCCAGTGACAGGATAGTCAACTGGCTCACACACCAGACAATCAATCGCACTCAGTACATGGAAAAAGCTTGGTGGGAACCCTCCCTAAAAGGAGTCATCGCTTAGAGGGAAGAATCAGGAAAAAGCAGCTGGGTTCTCAAGGATTATATCATGTTAAGCGAGCAAAATAAATACACGAGAAGACGTCAATATCAATGAATAAGAAATACAGAGCACCTTAGAGCACCATAAAAACATAATAAAAACAGTAAAGTGGGCCCAGGAAACAGAATCAGGGGGTGCTCTATTAAATTCACTATTAGATTGAAATGAATCAACCCTCCAAACAGCATACACTCTAAATCAAAGTTTTGTTTACACTTACCCGAGGAGATCTCCCACAGTTTAACCTTTCTGTCTGTCCCACCAGTCACCACTATTCGGGACCTTGGGCTAAATTTGACTGCATTCACCTCTCCATCATGAGCGTCCTGATAAATAAAATCCAGAGATAAGGTCAGAAAAAAAACCCATTGAAAAAACTCATCAAATCACTTTCTTAAGGGGTTTAGGTACGAGAATTGTACCACAGCCGAATATAAAATTACAACATGGAAAGGAAGGAATAATTACAACTACTTGAGCAAGTTTCAGAAGCTCGAGGAGAAAGGCTAAATGAACACTACTACTTTGCACCAATACAGTACTGACCAAGCTGTAGGAGCCTAGCCAGACCAATCCAAAATTGTCTGCTCTTTCACATTTACTCCACATGGGTCTGCCAATGTTGACACTTGACAATGTAGCAAATCCTAGTCAACAATCTTAGGGTGGCACATTAGCACAGTGATGGAGTTGCTGCCTTACAGCGCCAGAGGCCCAGATTTGATCCTGATTACAGGCGCTGTCGGTACGGAGTTTGCATGTTCTCCCTGTGACCGCGTGGGTTTTAATGGATGCTTGGTTTCCTCACACGTTACAAAGACGTGCAGGTTTGTAGGTTAATTGGCTCCTGTAAAGTGTGTAGGATAAAACGAGTGTAAGGTTGATTGCTGGTCGGGTTGACTCTGGAGGATGAAGGGCCTGTTTCCATATTGTATCTCTAAGACTAAAACTTAATACTGTTCAACGCATCCTTAATCTCAGTTTGTCAAAGCTATATTTTCTATGGGTAACTTACAACTGAACATCACACAGACCCGTCAGGAAATCATAGGTGTCGCATCCTACTGATGACATCTCAATGTGCAGCGATTGACCTTTCAGTGCAGCAATGTGAGAAAACTGCAATTATGAAGTTTCAATGCAATGTTAATAGAAGCTGATGAAACATGATGGTGGGCCATGTGGTCAATGCCAGCAAGTTATTAGGTGATCTTCACCTTCAATTCTATATTGCTGCACAATCTACATATCCCTCGATTCCTTTAGCTTCCAGAAATCCACTGATCTCAATCTTGACTATACACAACTAAGCATGCACACCCTTCCGAGGTAGAGAATTCCAAAAGTACACACCCATTCAAATAAATTTCAATTCAGTCCTGCAAGTATGACCTTGAGGCTGAAGCAAGTATGGAAAATTACAACAGCATCAGTACCAAAATCTGAGAATCTTATATTTCAATGAGAACCACCGATTCCTCATAAGGCGCAGTCTCCTCAATCAATTCTGCATGTCAACTTTCTGTAATCAGTGTTATATTCATCTGCTACCATCCATTTACATCCCTTCATGACCTATTTAATTCTCCTCCTACTTAGCTATTATTAGAAAGCTTGCTTAAATCCAAGACATTGAGAAGGATTACAAATAGTCGAGACCCATGCACTGATTCTTGTGGCATTATTTGAGTTTTATCCCACCAATTCTAAAATTACCCATTTATTTTAACACTTTATTTCCTGTTTGTTAAACTAATCTCAAAACCGCACCTAAGTCCCCATTTGATCTCCTGACTGCATGTTAAATATCTGTTGTAAAGAGTTCTTTTTACTGACTTGTCTCAATTATCCATCCACCAACACAGTTAATTTGGTCATTTTTCTCACTGTTGCGAGGCAGTAATTGGCTGCTATGTTTCTTATATTTAAACAGTGACAATGCTAATGAAGTACTTTATGATTGTAATCTGGTTTTGACTCTTTTTTTGTCAGAGTAAATTATGAAGGCAAATTTTACATACACAGTCAATAGGTGTAGGGGTAGGCCATTCAGCGCTTTGAGCCAGCACCGCCATTCAAAGTGATCATGGCTGATCATCCACAATCATTACCCCGTTCCTGCCTTCTCCCAATACCCCTTGATTCCACTAACCCCAAGAGCTCTATCTAACTCTCTTTTGAATGCATCCAGTGAATCAGCCTCCACTGCCTTCTGAGGCAGAGAAATCCACAAATTCACAACTGTGTGAAAATGTTTTTCCTCGCCTCAGTTCTAAATAGCCTACCTCTTATTCTTAAACTGTGGCCACTGGTTCTGGACTCCCCCAACATCGGAAACATGTTTCCTGCATCTAGCATGTCCAATCCCTTAATAATTTTATATATTTCTATAAGATCCCCTCTCATCTAAATTCTAGTGAATACAAGCCCAGTCGCTCCATTCTTTCAACATATGACAGTCCCACCATCCCGGGAATTAACCTCGTGAACCTACGCTGCACTCCCTCAATAGCAAGAATGTCCTTCCTCAAATTAGGAGACCAAAACTGCACACAATACTCCAGGTGCGGTCTCACCAGGGCCCCGTACAACTGCAGAAGGACCTCTTTGCTCCTATACTCAACTCCTCTCCTTATGAAGGCGAACATGCCATTAGCTTTCTTCACTGCCTGTTGTACCTGCATGCTTACTTTCAGTGACTGATGTACAAGGACACCCAGGTCTTCTTGTACTTCCTTTTCCTAACCTGACACCATGCAGATAATAATCTGTCTTCCCGTTCTTGCCACCAAAGTTTATAACCTCACATTTAACTTCATTATACTGCATCTGCCATGCATCTGCCCACTCACCAAACCTGTCCAAGTCACCCTGCATCCTCAGAGCATCTTCTTCACAGTTCACACTGCCACCCAGCTTTGTGCCGTCCGCACATTTGCTCATGTTACTTTTAATTCCTTTATCTAAGTCGTTAATGTATATTGTAAATAGCTGCAGTCCCAGCACCGAGCCTTGCGGTACCCCACTAGTCACTGCCTGCCATTCTGAAAGGGACCCGTTAATCCCTACTCTTTGTTTCCTGTCTGCCAACCAATTTTCTATCCATGTCAATATCCTACCCCCAATACCATGTGCTCTAATTTTGCCCACTAATCTCCTGTGTGGGGCTTTCTGAAAGTCCACATCGACTGGCTCTCCATTGTCCATTTTACTTGTTCTATCCTCAAAAATCCCGGAAGATTAGTCAAGCATGATTTCCCCTTCGTAAATCCATGCTGATTTGGACCGATCCTGTACTGCTATTTAAATGTGCCGCTATTATATCTTTAATAATTGACACCAGCATCTTCCCCACCACCAATGTCAGGCTAATGGTCTATAATTCTCTGCTTTCTCTCTCCCTCCTTTCTTGAATAGTGGGATAACATTAGCTACCCTCCAATCCACAGGAACCAGGCATGTGAGTGAGGTAAAAAAAAAAGAGGAAAAGAGCTGACCGCTTGCGCGAGGTGTAGAACGGGGTTCTTTTTTTAATCCGATTTTTCCATTGATAAACGCGATTTTGGCAAAGTGAAAACGCGGAAATCATGCAAAAAGCGCGGAAAATAGATTTTAGAAACGCGGAAATCCACGGAAACTTCACATGCCTGTGTTGAATCCGGGAAATCATATAAACATCAGGTGATTGTCCCATGCAGTGTGATTGATACATAGAAAGATCTCCTGGATAGGGAAACAAAATAATTTCGAATCTGGATAATGAGGTGAAATATCAGGATAATCTGGCCAAATGGATATTCTCAACTGTATCTTGACTGTATGTATTGAGTCACAATTAACAGGTAAATCAGAAATCAATTCAACATGTTTGCCCGTTAAACACATTGACAATGTAATTGTGACATGTGAGAAAAATAATTTGGGTGAGAAGGAGATAAGCGGAATAGAACTGATGGGATTGTGATGCTGAGAATCAGCATTGGGCAAATGAGCTGAATTAGGATAATGTGATTTATAATGTAATGTTATTACAGTTCTGCGGCAACGGGTCCTTTTCAGAATGGCCTTTTCAGAATGGCAGGCAGTGGTGAGTGGAGTGCCTCAAGGCTCGTGTTGGGCATTTACCATATATATTAATGATTTGGATGAAGGATTTAGAAGTAATACTAGCAAGTTTGCAGATGACACAAAGCTGGGTGGCAGTGTGAACTGTGAAGAGGATGTTAGGAGGTTGCAAGGTGACCTGGACAGGTTGAGTGAGTGGGCAGATGCATGATAATGTAGATAAATGTGAGGTTATCCACTTTGGCGGCAAAAAGGAGACAGATTATTATCACAATGGTGTCAGGTTAGGTAAGATGGATGTGCAGCAAGACCTGGGTGTCCTTGTACACCAGTCACTGAAAGTTGGTGTGCAGGTACAGCAGGCAGTGAAGAAAGCTAATGGCATGTTGGCCATAACGAGAAGATTTCAGTATAGGAGTAAAGAGATTCTTCTGCAGTTGTAATAGGGCCCTGGTAAGACCACATCTGGAGTATTGTGTACAGTTTTGGTCTCCTAATTTGAGGAAGGACATCCTTGTAATTGAGGAAGTGTAGCGTAGGTTCACGAGATTGATCCCTGGGGTGGCGGGACTGTCATACGAGGAAAGATTGAAAAGACTAGGCTTGTATTCACTGGAGTATAGAAGGATGAGAGGGGATCTTATAGAGGCATATAAAATTATAAAAGGACTGGACAAGCTAGTGGCAGAAAAAATGTTCCCAATGTTGGGGGAGTCCAGAATCAGGGGCCACAGTCTTAGAATAAGGGGAGGCTATTTAAAACTGAGGTGAAAAGGAACATTTTCACCCAGAGAGTTGTGAATTTGTGGAAGGGCTGTGGAGGCCAAATCACTGGATGAATTTAAGAGAGAGTTAGATAGAGCTCTGGGGGCTAGTGGAATCACGGGATATGGGAAGAAGTTGGGCACAGGTTACCGATTGTGGATGATCAGCCATGATCACAATGAATGGAGGTGCTGGCTCGATGGGCCGAATGGCCTCCTCCTGCACCTATTTTCTATGTTTCTAAGGTCACGGTTAGCTTTTTGACAATTCTGCACCATCATCATTAAATGAAAACTCAGCCCACATTTCATTGCTTACAATCGGGACTCAAAATGGCACTCTGAAAAACTAGCGCCCTTTTGATGTCACATATAATTTACAGTACAGAAATAGGTTTATTGTTCAAAATGATTAAAGTGGTATTTATGCTCCATGTGAGGTTTCTCTCGTTGCAACACATTTCATTTGTATAGTACAGTAAACTCTCGCAACAATGTACCCTGATATAGTAGATTTAGGTTATAGTGGACCCAGGTGCCACGTGGTGTGCTTCCAGTCGCAAGAGTGGAGAGAACAAGCAGCATGAAGGTGGCGTGAGTACAAGACCTGTCCTCAGCACACTGCATGTGAGGCCATGGGCTCGGTGTCTCCCAAGACTATGAATTCTCGGGGTTTAACCCCCCCCTCCCCCCAAAGCCGAGCTTATTCCCTCCCGGCCTCGGGTTAAACTTTGCCTCTCGCTCTCGACTGTAGTGGACAACCGGCAATAACAGACACCATCCTGCATCCCCTGGTTCGTTATTGCGAGGGTCCTATTGTATTACTTGACCCTTCATGTATTTCTAACCTTTCCTTTGATGGCATACTCACAAACATGTGGAGTGGTGTGGTAGGTAATTGCGTCTGATTATTACAAGGTCCAGCACAGACATCGGAGGCATCAATCACATTCCCGTGTAACGTGGGTGATCGTTTTCTAATGGCAGAAAACACAGAACATTTCATTTACTCAGCACCTTCAGAAACAGCAAGATAAAAAATCAGGTGCAAACACACAGTACAAAGTATGTATTTAAATAGGTGCTCTGACATGAAAGCACAAAGAAACTCATTATGTTATTGACACAGAAATATTATGGTCAAATAAAGTACTAAGTTAGAAGTGCCCGTTGGAGAAATACGTTCTACATTGACTGGAAGATCCAATTGCAATGCCAGTCTCTTCTAAGTTAGTCAATAATACCAAGGAGATTAACTGGTCTCAGTTGTTGAAGTGGGGGTAAGCCAGATTCCATTCCTGCTTACTACAAGGTTTGCCGAAGTTACACCTTAGGAGTTGACCGTATAACCTTAGTCTTGTAGCAGAGTCGGTCGATCGACCACTTCACGTCCATACCCATCTTTTTGTCCATCTGTACTGGTCTCATTTGTTTGCATTTGGACTGTATCTTTCTATGCCTTACCTATTTAAGTATCTGTCTAAATGTCTCAAAGATAGTGATTGTATCGGATTCTAACATCACCTCTTATAGTTGTGTTCCAGACATCAACAACTCTCTGTAAAAACTTTTCCATCAGATCCAATTTAAAAATCCTTTCCCTCACCTTACTTATGGCTTGTTTTAGATAACCCTATCAAGGGTTTTTTTTTGTCTGTCTACCTTATTCATGCTTTTCATAATCTTATATTTATCAAGTCACTCTTCAATCTCCAACGCTCCATGGAAAACAAGTTCAACTTGTCCAATCTCTCCCCATAATTAAAGAATCTCAATCCATACAACATTCCAGTGAATCTCCCCTGCACTCCCACCAACCAAACCATTCCGAAAGTATGGTAACCAGAATAGTACACAATGCTCCAAAAACAGTCTAACTACATCAATCTGAAGAAGGGTCTCGACCCGAAACGTCACCCATTCCTTCTCTCCAGAGATGTTGCCGGTCCCGCTGAGTTACTTTAGCATTTTGTGTAGCTTCAATTTAAACCAGCATCTGCAGTTCCTTCCTACACTAACCAGTGTTTTGTTAAGTTGCATCATAAGGTCCCACTCTTATATTATATACCCCAACCAATGAAGACAAGTACGCCTTATGCCTTCTGATGGCGCTGAAGTAGAGATGGTTTAAAACTTCAAATTCCAAGGAGTAAATATCACCAACGACTTCTCCCAGACCATCGATATATAACTTCTAGATGCGCCATAGAAAGCATTTTATCGGGCTGCATCGCAGCTTGGTTTGGGAACAGTTCCATCCAAGACCGCAAGCGATTGCAGCAATTTGTGGACGCAACCCAGATCATCACACAAACCAACCTTCCTTCCATTGATTCCATTTATACCTCACGCTGCCCCTGCAATCAAGAATGAGTCGCATCCTGGCCACTCGCTCTTCTCCCCTCTCCCATCGGACAAAAGGTATAGAAGTATGAAAACGCTCACCTCCGGATTCAGGGACAGTGACAGGATGGTGGGGCTTTTATCCCTGGAGCATAGGACACTGAGAGGTGTCCTTATAAAGATATACAAAATCACAAGAGGCATAGAAAATGTGAATAGTCATAGCCTTTTTCCCCAGGATAAAAGGAGTCTAAAAGGAGTCTAAAACTGGAAGGTTTAAGGGTGTAAGGAAAGATTTAAAGGGTCCCCGGTGGCAACTTTCTCATGTTGGTGGGAATGCAGAAAAAAATCCTAGATTAAGTGGGAGAGGTGGGTATGATTATAACATTTTAAAGACATTTAGACATGTACATGCATAGGAAAGGTTTAAAGGAGTATGTGCCAAATGCAGACAAATGGAATTAACTCAGTAATCAACTGTCGGCCAAAGGGCCCATTTCTGAGCTGTATAACTATATGAGACCAGGTTTAAAAGCTCACTGTGAAGCGCAAGATCCTTCCCTTATTGTAACAGAGTTTTTGCGATGTGCATTGCGAATTGTCAGAAAGAAAAGGCACAAAAAGTTTTGCAACTGGCAATAGAGAAAAATTAGTGGGATACAAATGGCTGACCTGGGATATGTTGGCAAGTGCTCACATTGAGTATGACCCAACATATTTTTACAGGATTGAACGTCAACTTAAAAAATGATGAAGGCATTTGGTCAAAGTTCCCGTCACTGTGCACTGGCAACAAAATGCCTTCTACTGGTATGTTCACAAACTCTCTTCAAAGTCCCTTTATAAACTGTGTAGTGTATTCAATGAACAAGCATCTTAAACTTGAGTTAATTTCTGTAGATGGGGAATAGAGGCAACACAACCCCGAGTAAAATGTTAACCAATTAATATCATAAATGGTCGGTAGAGGTTCTTTGTTAGGTATGGAACAGGATGAGCAGAGATGTATAATCATTAACAAGAAACAGAGCTCATATATATGATTGAGCAAATATCAAGGTAAATCAGATCTGAAATACACTAATCATTAAAAAAGAAACAGGGAAAATAAATTCTTAACGTACCCAAAGATATTACCAATAGAATCCAAGAGTCCAGATGCCTGTGACGTCCTTCTGTACAAAGCAGAACAGAAATAATGGTTGCAGATGTTTAGAAAAAAAGAGCCAAAGTGCTGGAGTAACTCAGCGGGTCAGGCAGCATCTGGGAAGATCATGGACAGGTGAAATTTTGTGTCAGGGACCCTTCTACACCTAAAGTGTACTCACCTTTAGTTTGTAATTCGAGATCACAAAATTGTCCAATAGTCCCTACCATACAAAGACAGAAAAATGGTCTCTCAACTCTAACAATGAAACTTCCAAAGAAAGTATAAGAAACTAGATCATATTCATTAAGATTATAAAGGAATTAACAGGACTGAGCTAAATTACAGTGTTCTCTGTGATAATTCCCAAGAAAAACGAAAGAAAAGGGTGTCAGGTCAGGAGGGTTTTTTTGCTGTCAAAGGGGAATTAATGGAGGATGATAAAAAGAGAATTTTTTATTTGTGGGAAGAGAAAAGACTGAGGAATAAAGGGCGGATGATGAGCAGGCATGACTAACCCACAAAATAGTTGCAAGAACAATGGTTATGGTAGTCATAATGTTAGATTAACATCAAGCATTTAATTTTGGATTTTACTAAAAGGTAACATTATGCAAGTTCTCTGAACACTTGTTTCATTGAAACACTACAAGCAGCCAGTAATATTGCAGGATCTGATTGACTGTGTAAAAAAACCCACAAAACAATGGGGAAGTATTGCAGGTCACAATCGTTGGCAGAAGAAACGTTTACAGTCTCACATTATGGACTTCATGCCTCCCTGTAATTCATAGATATCGGGCACTCACCTGGGAGTCCTGTGCTTAGCTCGCATCGGTGATGTTTCTTCCGCTGTGTCCGGCCCTTCTTCGCCAAGCACCTCTATATCATCGTCACTGCCAATCAGAGCAGGAAAAAAAGCAACCATAAGTCTTCTACTCCATTTGTATGGGTTACCAGCAGAGACCATTGTGATGGAACTGTAGCACGAACATCATACCTGCTCAGAATTATTACAGATAATCAGTTATTTCAATGGAGACTCTCAACATGGGTTTGAAGGCTTTGCACCATGAACCATTTTTTCATTTTATTCTTCAAGCCAGAAAGATTGATATTTGCATGCACAATGTGAAGATGCTTCAGCTGCAACTAGAAGCAAAGTCAATTTTTCCACAAGATTATTGTTCTCATTTGTTAAGTAGTTTTGAAAAAAAAGATAACTGCAGACAGCAAACAGAATCTCTTATGTAATTTGTCTCAAAGTTTCACTAACATCGAGATACTGAGGTTACAATAGAAAACCACTGGCGAAAGCTGCAAGTGAGATGGCAAATTCCACTCACGCACTACAGGGATTACTTCAACAAAAGTAACTCATGACAACATGTGTGACTCACGGATCAATATTCAACGGTTCTTTGGCAGCCTCAGCCAGATCCTTTTTGAGCTTTGCATGGCGTTTCCTGAGGAAGAAAAAAAGGTGCAGGAAACATGAATAAGTAACAAAAGTTATCTGAGACAAACGAGCAATGGGCAACTTCACGACAGAAATCAGGTCCAAAAAGAACACTTGGTAAAGAAGCCAAATGTCCGTCAGTGTGGTATGTGCAACATTTACCTCAGACTGAAGCTTTTATATTCAATGGTTTCATTACCGAATATGAGCTGTCTGCTCCCACACACATTCAATATGCCACCACTTTACTTGGCCAGCAATCCTGCATTATGCTCCCGTGCTAACTTGGTAACCTTTGTGTTACAGTTCCATGCTGCACCACCTGACTGTTCGCTGAGGGATTTAGAATTAATTGCTCACATTTATTTGGGGTCACATATGAAACCACATATTTCCACCATAAACCATTCTTTTAATTTATTCTCCAAGACAAAAAGATTGATATTTGCACACTTTGCAACAGGGACACTCCATAATTAAAGTAGCTCAAGCATTGCCTTCTGGAGCCAAGTGATTAAACTGTTCGAGAATTTTCTGTGTCGAACAACTAGAATATAGCAGAGTGGTTGCTTGCAGCACCCAGCATGTAACCAGTTCAAGCCATTATAGTGTCCTGCACAGAGCAACTTCAAGTGTATTGCTCCACTGCAAAATCTCCTCAAAGTAGGCTTACTTTGAAGAAGCTCTCCTCTCTCTGATGGAAGTTCTGCGAGACCCTCTCTCACTGCACCCCATCTATGATTCATGCTGCTCCAGCTCTGCACTTTTTGTCTCTTCATCTCTGGACCTTTGTCCAACGACCTGCCTATCAAAATTCCCCTCACCTGCATGCACCTATCATTTGTCAGGCTTTGGCCTGCTGCTTTCTTCCAGTTTTCTTCCCCGCCCACCACCATCTGTCTGAAGAAGGGTCCTGACACAAAACGTCACCCGTCCATGTCCTTCAGAGATGCTATGCTGCCTGACCCATTGAGTAACTCCAGCACTTTGATTCTTTTTTTTGTAAACCAGCATCTGCAATTCCTTTTATTCACAGTAACTCAGCAGGTCAGGCAGCATCTCGGGAGAGAAGGAATGGGTGACGTTTTGGGTCGAGACCCTTCTTCAGACTGATGTCAGGGGGGCGGGACAAAGGAAGGATATAGGTGGAGACAGGAAGATAGAGGGAGATCTGGGAAGGAGGAGGGGAAGGGAGGGACAGAGGAGCTATCTGAAGTTGGAGAAGTCGACGTTCATACCACCGGGCTGCAAACTGCCCAGGCGAAATATGAGGTGCTGCTCCTCCAATTTCCGGCGGGCCTCACTATGGCACTGGATGAGGCCCATGACAGAGAGGTCAGACTGGGAATGGGAGGGGGAGTTAAAGTGCTGGGCCACCGGGAGATCAGTTTTGTTAATGCGGACCGAGCGCAGGTGTTCAGCGAAGCGATCGCCAAGCCTGCGCTTGGTTTCGCCGATATAAATAAGTTGACATCTAGAGCAGCGGATGCAATAGATGAGGTTGGAGGAGGTGCAGGTGAACCTCTGTCTCACCTGGAAAGACTGTTTAGGTCCTTTGATGGAGTTGAGGGGGGAGGTAAAGGGACAGGTGTTGCATCTCGTGCGGTTGCAGGGGAAAGTGCCCGGGGTTGGGGTGGTTTGGGTAGGAAGGGACAAGTGGACCAGGGAGTTACGGAGGGAACAGTCTGCGGAACGCAGAGAGGGGAGGGAATGGGAAGATATGGCCAGTGGTGGGGTCCCGCTGTAGGTGACAGAAATGTTGGTGGATGATATGTTGGATCCGCTGGCTGGTGGGGTGGAAGGTGAGAACGAGGGGGATCCTGTCCTTGTTGCGAGTGGGGGGAGGGGGAGCAAGAGCGGAGCTGCGGGATGTAGAAGAATTCCTTGTTTCTCTCAAGTGAGGGTGGGGCCCTGAGGCAAGTGCCTTTGGAGTTCAGCACAAAGGCAGTTCTCAGCGGTGATGGAAATCTGGCTAGTTTCTCTTCTGCAAACTGGCCCTTCAGAATTGATTGTTTTATTATATTAATTAAAATTTTTGATACCTAGATTTTTGTATGTAGTCTTTTCCACCTACCGCAATTTTTAGTCCTAATGCAAACTACAAAAATAATATTGCAGCGCTATTGCAATTCCTTGGCATCCCTGCTAATTCCCTGATACAGAAATAAAGTACAACATCCAAAACCCACCAGTTCACATGAGATTTATAGGGAGAATGTCCAAAAAGTTGGTACTTGGAAGATTCACTGACAAATACCTGACTCTGTCCAAAAAAAGAGCTGGTTAGGTATCTGCCATTTATGTGCTCAACATTCAAACAACAGTGCCAAACATAAACCAGTGCCACGAAAGGTTTCTTATCAGTCAGTTTCTTATCAGTGGGGCTAATACTATCTATTTATTATGTATATTATAAATAATACTATATATTTCAAACTTTCAACATCAGATTAGCAAATATACACTATATATGCATTCCAGAAGGCAATCTTGTTCAATCATGGAAAAATGTTGAGTGGTTTTAATATAAACAGGATAGTGGTAATTCCAGTGTTAAGTGGTTTATGGGCTGCACTATAGCGATCTTAATTACACATGTTTGGGTAGTGACTGGAAAAGAAATGAAAGTTGTAGGCTTCACTTATGAGAGAGGAATCAACTAATTTGATCTAGTTTACTTTCAGTCATCTCTAGTTGATTCCTAACTTATTTTAATTTAACATTCACGAAGGTATGGACTGCCAGTACTCAAGGATGAGCAAAAAACCCAGCCTTGTCTGCAACACTGCCTTAGTTCTATCAGGAGGATAACTATATAAAGGAGCATTGACATTAAGTCTAAATTGTACCATGTATCCTTCTCATTTTCTGCATTTAGTCGATTAGCTTCCTGTGCTTTCTCAGCCATCCAGCGTGTGATTAGCTCCCGGTTTTCATCGGATGTTTTCCGTAGCTTCTCTTCAAGGGCTGTGAAAGTAATCTGGAGAGCATCATATTCATCCTTCAGTGTCTGATTGGCTTGCTCCAGCTCCTGGAGCTTGCTTCGCAGCTCCTGACACTCATTACTCAGTTGCTGTATCTGTTTCTCATAGTCAGCCATCCTTCAATAAAAACAAAGAGGCTGAGAATTACAATTTCCAGAAAGACAGCACAAACATGTTTAAAAGAGAAATAAGGCAGAGAAGCAAGATTACAATTGTATTCCATTTTTACAACATCAGCACAGTCACCACTCATTAGCGGATCGTTTCAAAGGCTGCATCTTATTCCACTCCGATAAAGGAGATATGGGCAGTTGGTCAGTCTAAGGTCTGCCTGGTCTTTTACGTCTCCTCAAAGACATCACTGAACAGTTAGTGACCACCAATTTAATATCTTGGCTCACAAATCAAGAGTCACTGCAATCATTTTACTTCTATCTGAACTGATCTCAGCCATGATCTCAAGTGCAAAGCGAATGACTGGTCCTCACATCCAAGGGTTATATTATTCCTCCTCTTAATCACTACTTATTTAGGCTCTGCTATAAAGGAACACCCAAGGGTTGTAAGATGATGTTATGCTTCGATGTCTTGCTTCTGATGCTTAAATGACGTACCAGCACCTACAATCCATATAAAAAGAGAAAGCTTCAAATTTGATAAAGGTAGGGAAATGACTCTCAATCATTATTAAGTGTCACTTACTTTGCTTCATTGGCATGGATCTCTTTGTCCTTTTGCTGCAGTTGGATGTTAAGTTCAATGACATTCTGGGCAAGCTAAAAGAGGAGCAAAAACAGTCACAAAACCTTTGGCTTGGCGAGATTACAGTGAAAGCATCAAACAACCTCCAACCCCCCCCCTTCAAATGGGCAACAGTGACACAGCTGATAGAACTGCAGCCTCCCAGCGCCAAAGACTGGGTTCAATCCTGACCACGGGTGCTGTCTGAGTGGAGTTTGCACTTTCTTTCTGTGACCATGTGTGTTTTCTCAGGTGCTCTGATTTCCTCCCACATCCCAAAGACATGGAACTTTGTAGGTTAATTGCCCCTCGTGTGCAGGGAGTGGATGAGAAAGTGGGATAATATAGAACTATTGTGAATGGATGATCAATGGTCCAGACATGGACAAGGGGCTGTTTCCATGCTATATCTCTACACTAAGCACGACGTAACATAGTGCCTTAAAAGTATTTACAAAAATCTTTAAAGGGCTCTAATTCAAATTATTTGCCACGTTGAATCAATCTGCCCAATCACTTCCAACAGTAGGTATTTAAGGAAACTCTCCATTCTAAGATGAGGCTCTTTCAAAAACATATATTGTTTTTCCTCCAATGTAAATGAAATGAGTGCCACAATGAAGTTTACAAATCCAGGAAGGTCTGAGGTGCCTCCTGGTGGAACTTCAATTATAACAAGGTGATTTTTTGATTTTTTTTTTCACAAAGGTCAACCCCCTTACAAGAAGAAAAAACTATGACCACCATTTTCACTCTCACTGAAATCCCAAGTCACGATAATGGAAATGACTCCAGTGAATCAGCTAAGGAAAGCTGTTACACTCACCACACTTCCCACTGGTCAACCAGCTGTGCTAGTCACAAAAGAATCAGTTTTCAGTTTCAAACCTATTCGCCCCTTGAGAATCAGATAGAAACATAGAAAATAGGTGCAGGAGTAGGCCATTCAGCCCTTCGAGCCTGCACCGCCATTCAATATGATCATGGCTGATCATGCAGCTCAGCATCCTGTACCTGCCTTCTCTCCATACCCCCTGATCCCTTTAGCCACAAGGGCCACATCTAACTCCCTCTTAAATATAGCCAATTAACTGGCCTCAACTACCTTCTGTGGCAGAGAATTCCACAGACTCACCACTCTCTGTGTGAAGAAATGTTTTCTCATCTCGGTCCTAAAAGACTTCCCCCTTATCCTTAAGCTGTGACCCCTGGTTCTGGACTTCCCCAACATCGGGAACAATCTTCCCGCATCTAGCCTCTCCAACCCCTTAAGAATTTTATATGTTTCAATAAGATCCCCCCTCAGTCTTCTAAATTCCAGCGAGTATAAGCCTAGTCTATCCAGTCTTTCTTCATATGAAAGTCCTGCCATTCCAGGGATCAATCTGGTGAATCTTCTCTGTACTTCCTCTAAGGCGAGAATGTCTTTCCTCAGATTAGGAGACCAAAACTGTACACAATACTCCAGGTGCGGTCTCACCAAGGCCCTGTACAACTGCAGCAGAACCTCCCTGCTCCTATACTCAAATCCTCTTGCTATGAATGCTAACATACCATTCGCTTTCTTCACTGCCTGCTGCACCTGCACGCTTGCTTTCAATGACTGGTGCACCATGACACCCAGGTCACGTTGCATCTCCCCTTTTCCTAATTGGCCACCATTCAGGTAATACTCTGCTTTCCTGTTCTTGCCGCCAAAGTGGATAACCTCACATTTATCCACATTATATTGCATCTGCCATGCATTTGCCCACTGTCCTAATCTATCCAAGTCACTCTGCAGCCTCTTAGCATCCTCCTCGCAGCTAACACTGCCACCCAGCTTCGTGTCATCCGCAAACTTAGAGATATTGCATTCAATTCCCTCGTCCAAATCATTAATATATATTGTAAATAACTGGGGTCCCAGCACTGAGCCTTGCGGTACCCCACTAGTCACTGCCTGCCATTCCGAAAAGGACCCGTTTATTCCTACTCTTTGCTTCCTGTCCGCCAACCAATTCTCTATCCACCTCAACACTGAACCCCCAATACCTTGTGCTTTAAGTTTGTACCCCAATCTCCTATGTGGGACCTTGTCGAAGGCCTTCTGAAAGTCCAGATATAACACATCGACTGGTTCTCCCTTATCCACTCTACTAGTTACATCCTCGAAAAATTCTATAAGATTCGTCAGGCATGATTTGCCTTTCATAAATCCATGCTGACTTTGTCCGATGATTTCACCCCATGCTGACTTTGTCCGATGATTTCTCTAACCCTTTTTCAAAGCATTAAAAACTGCAGATCGAAATGAATTTAGTGGTGGGAACTGCTTACGCAGCTGTTGCAGGGAGCCAGCACCAAGATGAAAGGAGAGTCAAGTGGCTTCCAGGCAGTCAAACAGCAAAATAACCACACAAAGCCAGCAAACAAGTAGCCGTTATAATGGAGGCACAAGAGACTGCAAATGCGGGAAACTTGAGCAAAAATCAATTTGCTGGAGGAAATCAGCAGGCCAGGCAGCATCTGTGGCGGGGGACGACAGACTATGTTGAGGTTATGTAAAGAAGGTCCCAACAAAGAGTCTGTACATCTACCACCACAGATGCTGCCTGACCTGCTGAGTTCCGCCAGCACTTTGTTGTTCTTTGCTCTCGTAGCCATATGCGAGCTAATGGACCAAAAGACAATAATGCAAGACGCACGCACATACCTCACCACGCTTCTTGTGGAGCTCAGTGAGCTCTTCCTGGTGACGGATCCGCATCTGTGCAACTACATGCGTCATCTCATCCTGTACCCCATCTGATAATGGACTGAATCACCAGGAAAAGTAGCAGGAAACATTAAAAACAAATCAATTTTGGACAAAAAGGATTAACGCACAATTCTAGCCATGCAAATGCTTCTCCCCTCCAATTCAATGTACAGATTTTGTGTTTGACCGGAGGTTTTGTGACTGCTGCTTTCCACCCCTTGTGCACGACTTCACCCAAGAGGCTTTGACGACAAGGGACACAATTTTCTCTTTCTTGGCGGGAGGAAGGGGGCAAGAAGGGGTGGATAAATTTCCCCCAACATGGGGAACACTTTTCCTGCATCTAGCCTATCCAATCCCTTCAGAATGTTATATGTTTCTATAAGATCCTCTCTCATCCTTCTAAATTCCAGTGAATACAAGCCCAGTTGATCCATTCTTCCATCATACATCAGTCCAAGCATCCCGGGAATTACCCTGGTGAACCTATGCTGCAGTCCCTCAATAGCAATAATGTCCTTCCTCAATTAGGAAACCAAAATTGCACACAATACTCCGGGTACAGTCTCACCAGGGTTCTGGACAATTGCAGTAGGACCTCCTTGCTCCTGAACTCAAATCCTCTCACAATGAAGGCCAACATGCCATTGGCTTTCTTCACTGCCTTGCTTTAACACGATCCTTGATTTCCCTCATCAGCCATGGTTGAGCCGCCTTCCCAGTTTTAGTTTTTCGTCAGACAATTTCTGGAGTTCATCCATGTAGTCTTTAAATCTTCGCCATTGTATCTCCACTGTCAACCCTTTAAGTATAATTTGCCAGTCTATCCTAGCCAATTTCCATCTCATACCTTCAAAGTCTCCTTTATTCAAGTTCAGGACCTTAGTCTCTGAATTAACCGCGTCACTCTCCATCCTAATGCAGAATTCCACCATATTATGGTCACTGTTGCCCAAGGGGCCTTGCAGAAGATCGCTAACTAATCCTTCCTCATGACACAATACCCAGTTTAGGATGGCCTGCCCTCTGGTCGGTTCCTCTACATATTGGTTTAAAAACCCATCCCGTATACATTCCAGGAAATCCTCCTCCTCAGCACTGTTACCAATTTGGTTGGCCCAAACTCTATGTAGATTAAAGTCACCCATGATAACTGCTGTACCTTTGCTACACACATCCCTAATTTCCTGCTTGATGCTATCCCCAACCTCCCTACTGCTGTTTGGTGGTCTGTATACCACTCCAACAAGCATTTTCTGCCCTTGGCTATTTCGCAGTTCTACCCATACCGATTCTACAACATCCAAGCTAATGTCTCCCCTTGCTATTGCATTAATCTCCTCTTTAACCAGCAATGCCACCCCACCACCTCTTTCTTTCTGTCTATTCTTCCTGAATATCAAATACCCCTGCATGTTTAGCTCCCAGCCTTGGTTACCCTGGAGCCATATCTCCGTAATTCCAACGATATCATATCCCTTAACTACTAACTGCGCATTCAATTCATCCACCTTATTTCGAATGCTCCTCGTGTTAAGGCACACAGCTTTCAGGTTAGTTTTTCTTATCTCCCTTCTACCTTTTACTTCTGTCCTCCTTTATGTCCGTTGGTCTCCTTGCATTGGGTCCCATCCCCCTGCCCTGTTAGTTTAAGCGTGACTTCAATAAAGAGAAAGGCAACAGGCATTTCACTGGAGGAGAATGAACATAAATAGGAACTGTATTTATTTTGGTTACAGCCAAAAACAAATTATGGAGTTTATAAAAGGGGGAAGTTTAACAGAAGAAAGTTCCGATTATAGGCATCTAGAGAGACGAAGATACAACTACCAACACGATCAAATGATTGGATTGAGGCTCAAATGCAGATGATGCAAGATCTTTGTAGGTCTGAAAGTTATACAACAAAAGATGAAAAAAAACTTTTGGAATCAAGCTATTGGTGAATAGAGAATTACAATTGGTCAAAGAGCAGAGAATGACGATCAAATGGGATCTGGTGTGGGGTAAGATATGTGACATTTTTAAATACCTCCAAGTAGCCACTTCCATTGGAAAAGAGTCACCGTTCTAAGGATGCCAAGGTCGTAGAGAGGGTGATATGTCAGGTCCAAGTTACCTGAAGAGACTAGAAAAGTTGGCTTAATTTTCCTTCAGAGAACTGAACTCTTAGAAGAGTTTGAACGGCATTCAGAATGAGGGGCTCTTTATAGTGTAAGCAAAAGATAAAGCCATCCCAAAATCCATGACCAGAGGACAGGGTGAGATGAGGCAAGATATATATTTTGTTCTGTTTTTCTTGCCAGAAGGGGTATCATCTGAAAAAAGAACTTGAACGATGGAAGCAAATTCAAAACTCATTTTCAACAAGGCATTATATGTAATACATTTGAATAAACCAGCCACACATCTATGGTTAAAACCTAATTAAAGCGCTCGCTCACGCAACCTACCTAATGTCGGATCTGTTGTGGAGCTCATATTTCTCACCCTGAAACCTCCCGGCGAGGACAGTTTGCAGGTCGGATTTCTCCAGAAGTTTATTGTCTGCAGAGGCAAGGTTCAATGTTAGATGGTGTTCGCCCGCCCGCTCCCTCCCTCCCACCTGACACCGGTAAAGTCACCGCGACCGGGCCCAGCATAGGCGGGCCAGTTTCGTTCCACAGACCGAGGCCTCGCCCGCCCATCGAGCCGGGCCCCATCGCACTCACACGCCTGGACCAGGTCCTCGAAGGCCTGGCACTGCAGCCGGTCGCGGAGCCGAAGCTGCTCGCTGATGTGCCTCCGCCAGCGCGCTGTCGCCGCCGCCATCTTGGCTCGGGGTCCTCCACCGCTCCCGGCGCAGCGTCGCACCCACCAGGCTGCCCCGCGACCGCCGGAACATCAGCTGCAAGGAGTCATAAATTCATGTGATCGGAGCAAGAATTAGCGCATTCGGCCCATCAAGTCTACTCCGCCGCCGTTCAATCTTGCCTGATGTATCTTGCGCTCTCAACCCCAATTCTCCTGCCTTCTCCCCATAACCCTTGACACCCGCACTAATCAAGAATCTACCTAGATGAGGCACAGGTTCACTTGCACCTCCTCCAACCTCATGATCTGCTGTACCAGGTCCGGACTGCCACATATCGGCGCGACCAAGCTCAGGCTCAGCGTTCCTTTCGCTCAACACCTCCGCTCAGTGTGCCTAGAGACCTTCACAATCTCCCAGTTGCTAAACACTTTAGCTCTCCCTCCCATTCCCACACTGACATTTCTGTCCTGGGCCTCTTCCACTGTCAGAATGAGGCCCAACGCAAATTGGGGGAACAACACCTCGTATTTCGCTTACAACCCAGCGGTATGAATATTGATTTCTCTAACTTCAAGTAACCCTCGCTTTCCCTCTCTCAATCCATCCCCTATCCTAGTTCTCCGACCAGTCTCACTGCCCCGATTAAAATTTACAGTGTATGCCTCATTGTCATCTTCCCCGAACTAACAATGAACTATTTTACATTTTCAGTCTCTTCGTTTTTCACACCTTACTCTTCCATATCTCTTGTTTCCCTCTCCCCTGACTCTCAATCCGAAGAAGGGTCTCGACCTGAAATGTCACCCATTCCTTCTATTCAGAGATGCTGCCTGTCCCTCTGAATTACTTGAGCATTTTGTGTCTATCTTTGGTTTAAACCAGCATCTGCAGTTCCTTCCTACACTTAATATTTAACATATTCCCTATTCTCAAGAATATTCACTTTTCCAGCCCCTGAACACGTAACCCTCACATTCCATTTATTGTAAATTTGTGTATAAATATTTCCTGATTCAAGAGATCAATCTCGTAATTTATAACCCAATATTATTGGCTTCTGTTCAGTGTCTGTCCTTGGCATGACACTGGAATCATCTTGTATTCCATACATCAGATTATATTTATACTTAGCACTAATCCTGTTCCAGATCAGACATTCATCCAGCTTTTCAAAATCTGTGATTCAGCAGACCGTTTATTACTCTTTCAGACTGCTCTATATCACAAACCTCATGATTCTGAAAGGAATAAGATATTCCTTTGCAGAGCATGGTGTCTGCTAATTTTACACACTTGTCTTCCAATTCTGTGCTCCTGGTCCCAGTCTTAAATACTCTGCATGCATGCATTTGCATCTGGCAGGGCAGGGAGCCGCCGAGAACGATGGGAGACCTGATGGTGGTGGTGGTGGTGGTGGTGGTGGGGGGGGGGGGGGGGGGGGGGGGAGGGGAGGGGAGGGGGGGGGGGGGAGGGGAGGGGAGGGGGGGGGGGGGAGGGGAGGGGAGGGGGGGGGGGGGGAGGGGGGGGGGGGGGAGGGGAGGGGAGGGGGCTGCTGCCACTTGCAGTGATCTTTTTGGAACTTTGTCGGCGCCAAATGTGACGACACCTATGCACTGCCTAGGTGGGGTCTGCGATATGATTTTACCAGGTTGTATGCAAAACAATATATTTCACTACCTAGCTAGGTACATGTGACAATAAAGTATCAGCGAATCATTGAATTGAATCATTCGTAGATTTAGCTCAAATGTACTATAACAGGACAGTTTATTTGGCCTTCAACAGGACGTATGCTACAAACAAGACTCCTTTACCCCCAACTTCATCCCATTGGAATAATGTCTCATCATTTCTCCTTTCTTATTAATATGGCATCCTCTTAAACAGACCGTATGCTTGCCACGAACTTGTGGTAGTAATTACTGCTTATTATTTTATCTCTGGTGAAATAAATTTGGACTCAATTGTTATTAATTATTGGAAACACAATAGTGTGCAGATGCTGAAATCTGGAGCAAAAGAACAAAACTGCTGGAGGAATGCCACAGTTCAGGCAGCATCTGTGGAGGCTAAAGGATGGATGATGTTTAGGATCAAGACTGCATCAGCAACCAGGCGGTCTGCAAGTCCCACTCTCTTGACTGTTTCCACTGTTCTTCTGCCCTTCAACCACTTTCTCATTAAGACTCACTACCACAGCCATGGGTCCTTCCTCAGTACTTGCCTTTGCTGCCATCTTGTCCACATGGACTCCAGCTCTATTTACGTGCTCGGTCTCAGCCAGGATTTTGGGTACGTACACTCAATTCACCACTTCTCCCAACGTCTTTCCCTCCATGTCCTACACTCTACCATCTCTGCCATGCATCAGTACCTCCTAGGTCTTTCTCCATCTCCCCCACAGCTTTGGGCCTCACTTTTCCAAATGTGCCACTGACTGCAATTCTTCTTCGTCCTCCGCTGGATCCACTCTCTCAATCAGCAGTTCTCCGTGTGCCAGAAGCAGGATCCTGACTCAAAATGTTGACAACCATCAAGTTCTTGAAGGGTCCTGCACAACACAAATACCGTCTTGGCAAGGGAACAGTACTGACCACTTCTTGCACTACCATGGGTGTGTTTTCTAATTGTATGTTTTACACTGGAGTCTTAGAGTCATGCAACAAGGAAACATGCCCTTTGGCCCAACTTTCCCATGCTGACCAAGATACTCCATCTACACTAGTCCCACTGGTCCACGTTTGGCCCATATCACTCCAAACCTTTCCTATTCGTTTACCGGTTCAAATGTCTTTGAACTGTTATTCCAATACCTGCCTCAACTACCTCTTCATACAGCTCGTTCCATATTCCTACCTCGCTCTGTGTGGAAAAACCTGCTTCTAAGGTTCCTGCTAAACCTTTCCCCCCTCACCGTAACCCTTTGACCTCTGGTTAATTCCCTATGCTGGGTGAAAGACTGCATTCGCCCTATCACCCTCATGATCTTTGATACCTCTAATAGCTTACCCCTCATCCTGTGCTCCAAGGAATAAAGTCATGGCTTGCTCAGGCCCTAAATTCCTGGCAACATCCTCATAAATCTGTGCGCTCTTTCCAGCTTAACAGCAGTGCAGTGGCAGAGTTGCTGCATTACAGTGGCAGAGATAGGAGTTTGATCCTGACCAGTGGTGTTCTACAGGGATCTGTGCCAGGACCTCTGTAGTCTGTGATATATGTTAGTGACATGGATTTAAATGTAGACGCATCGGTTCGTAAGTTTGCACCAACGATAATAACAAAACTGGTGGAGTTGCAGACAGTGAGGAAGGCTGTCAAAGGATGCAGTGGGATATAGATCAGTTGCAGATATGGGCAGAGAAATAGCAGATGGAGTTTAATCCAAACAAGTGTGAAGAGGTGCACTTTGGGAGGTCGAATGTAAGGGAAAATTATACAGTTAACGGCAAGACCCTTAACAGCATTGAAAGTACAGAGGAATCTTGGGGTCCAAGTCCATAACTCCCTGAAAGTGGTAGCACAAGTAGGGTGGTAAAGAAGGTGTATGGTATGCTTGCCTTCATCGGCTGAGGCATTGAGTATAAGAGTCAGGAAGTCATGCTGCAGCTTTATAAAATGTGGTTAGGCCTTATTTGGAGTATTGTATACAGTTCTGGTTGCTGTGTTACAGAAAGGATGTGGAGGCTTTGGAGAGAATGCATGAGAGTTTTATTAGAATAGAGTAGAGGATTAGAGGCTATCAGCTCTAAGGAGAGGTTGGACAAACTTGGATTGTTTTCCCAAGAGCGTTGGAGATTGAAGAAAGATCTAACAGAAATATATAAAATTAAGAGGCATAGAATAGACAGTCAGAACTTTTGTCCTCGGGTGTGTTGTGATATTGCTGGGACTACTTTGTGTATCCAAGAACTACTTTGTATGGCTGTGTATATAAGTGATGGGTGTGATTAGGCGGTCACTCTGGATGCAGGTGGCCACGGAATAAACAGCCTGGAGTTGAGCTCCAGCAATGTAACCTTTTTATACACGTGTACTTGTGGTCCTTCCAGAGTCACTAAAGGTACAACAGGTACCGGACCACGAAGTACAACAGGGTGGAAATGTCAAAGACTAGAGGTCATTGCTTTAAGGTCAGAGGGTGGCGCCGCGATGGCAGCCTCGCCAACAGTCTGTTTTTAAAAAACGTTTTTGTTATTTTTAGTGTGTTTTAAAAGTATGTGTTAATGTTCTCTGGTTTGTTTTATGTGGGGGGTGGGGGAGGGGGTCGGGGGAAACTTTTTTTCAATCTCTTACCTTGCTGGATATGCGATTGTTTTCCGGATCGTATCTCCGGTCGCTCTGTGGCCTAACATCATGGAGCTGGAGGCCTCGCTCGGGACTGACTTTGAGCCCCACTGCGTGACTGTGGACTTACCATCAGAGTGTGTGATCCCTTGCCTGGGATCGACGCTCCAATCGCGGCCTGCGGACTTCAGCACCGAGGAGCTCGCAGCCTCGGGTAGAGACCGATGTCGGGAAGCTTCAAAGAACGCGGAAGTTTCGACCAGCCCGACCCGGGGTAGATCACCCGGCGTGGGGACGTTGAGATTCCCCCCGATGCAGGAGCTTGATTGCCCCGAAGCGAGGGCCTGACCGCCGGTTTTGGGAGTATGATCGTCCCATCAACGGAAGGCTCGAAGCCCCCAACCGCGGGAGTACAAAGAAGGGAAGAGATTGAACTTTTTTTCGCCTTCCATCACAGTGAGGAATGTAGAGGAGTCACTGTGGTGGATGTTCATGGTAAAATGTATTTTGTGTGTTCTGGTGCTTTTTATTGGTATGACTGTATGGCAAATGAAATTCCTCATATGTTGCAAAACATACTTGGCTAATAAAGTATGATTATGATTATGAAATTTAAAGGATATGTGCAGGACATTTTTACACAGAGAATGATGGGTGCTTGGAACATGCTGCCAGGATGGAAGCAGTTACGATAGTGGCATTTAGGAGGCTTTTAGATAGGCACATAGATATGCAGTTAATGGAGGGACATTGATCACATGTAGACAGAGAAGATTAACTTGACATCTTGTTCGGCATAGATATTGTGAGCTAAAGGGCCAACACCTATGCAGTACAGTTCTATATTCAGTTGTGGAGAAAGTTGATGGAAACTACAGGAGCCAAAAAAAGCTTTCACTTTGAAAAACATGGGCTGATCAAGGAGAGCTAGCAAATATTCTGAACAAATCATATTGCACATGACTGAACTATTTGAGATACCAAAAACGTTTGATTGAGATACTGCAGCAGACAGTTGTGCAGTGTTATAGATTTGAACAATTCATCAAGGTGTTAGACAGGAAGCCTGTGACAAAAGAGGAAGGTTATAAATTTAAGGAAGAAGGTGGTGGCACAAATGCAGATTTGATTCAGTGATAGGAAGCAGGTGGTGGTGGCCTAGTATTTTTTTTTCAGGAAGTGCTTTGTGGCAGTGTACCACAAGGGTTAGGTTTGGTTTTATTACTCTTCAGTTTTGTATTAGCTCCAAACTTTGTAATGGTGCCACCAAATCCTGGAGAATCGTAAAGTTTATAAACAAAACAGAACTTGGCAGCATGGTAATGCTGAAATTGCAGGCTTCAGGATGACAGAGTGGAGTGGACAGAAATGTGGCAGATGGATCTGAATGTGAAGAAGTGTGAAATGATGGACATTGGAAGGACCACTATGTGCACTGCAAGACATGCAAAAATCTTAAATTTAGCAGAACAGAGTTCTTCCACAAGTGTTAACTTCCACAAACAAAAGTTACAGGACATGTTTAAGCAAAGTAATAGTTTGGTTAATTGCATTTCTAAAGGAGGAACTGAATATAAAAGTGTTTCTGTTAGGGCTCAGCTGGTTGACTGCAATATATGGGAGCAAATATCTGGAAATCTGAAAAGCTCTTAGAAAGCCTGGGTGATTAGTTTACTAGAGAAGAGGAGCTAGGTATGAAGAAAGATTCTAAAGTTTAGCTCCATATCTCTTGGAAAACCTTTGAGAGATGATCTAATAGATGTCTATGAAATAATGAGAGGTACATAGTACACGGCAGAAATACTGAGTGTACATAGTAAAAAAACATTCCTTCTGGCTAACTGGTTGTAAAATTAAAATTGAACAAAACCAAACTGAGAAATAAAGTGAAGCTTTCAGATCAGAGATCTTTACCTGGAAAGAAAGTAGGATCTACTCTGAAAAAGTGGATAGGTTCTTGACAACAATAAACTTTCAGGGTTTCTGACAAGAACTCACACATGTGGGACCAAGCATAACTATTCTTGAAAGAGCTAGCACATGATAATGGGCCAACCGAGCTTTCCCTGAGCCACAATTTTTTAATGTTTCTGTGAAACAAATCTTTTATACAATTTAACGCCACATGAAACAGCTATTTGTTTGCAGGTGTTCAAGTGGTTCTGTTTGAATTTTAATTCTCACTTCCTCAAGTCTTAAACCGTTCTTATATAGTGGTAATAAATGTGTGGTGCGTTCCGAACTTCAGAAGTCATCTTAATTTTTGCTGTGATCCAGACAACACCAAACATCTCGACCTACCATGGTGCAATTTTATCTCGCACCAGGTGAGAGTGTTCCCTGCATTTCTTAGGTGTAATACTGTCACTGTTTCCGCTGTGGCCTTATCGTGTAGTTATATTGTGCTTTTTGTTGTGGCATACAATCTGAGAGTGAACACACACATAAGTATTCAGAATTTAGTTGACTTGCTTGACTCTGCATCTTTGGCCAGGTCTTTTTGCTATAATTGGCTACCGAGTTCATTCATGCTCTATGTTAGCTCAACAAAAGAAAAAGGGGGAAAATGCAATGATATGATTCAAAAGCTTCTATCAGTTGCAAATGTTGAACTACTGAAATAAATCTGACCATCCCTGCTTAATCTTTAATATCGATGTAACAATACCTAAACAAATTGAAACCACAAAGATTTAAACTGCAAGTTTCCACACTAATTGTCATGTCTAGTTGAGATGATCAAGTCCTTGAGTTAATAGGAGCTAATACAAAACAGCAGGACAGGAACATGCAGGCATACATCTATGTATGTATGTATGCATGCATGTATGTGTGTTCCCAAATTACAGCCAAAACGGTGCCAGATAGTGCAACAATTTTAGGCCCACCTTACTCATCATTCGCCTGCGGTGTGCATTGATCAAGTTTCGTTACATTTAAAAGTAATTAACTTAATAAACTTTAATAAATGCGCAGCCCCCCCCCCCCCCCCCCCTCGCACAGCAGCGCCGGGAGGACCGGCTCCCATCCCGGTGTGCCCCCTGCCTGATCTTCCTCCCGTGGTGAAGCGCAGCGGCAGAGGGTCAAGGAAGATGGCCGCCGGCAGGACGAACAGGCGGCAGCGCCCTGCGGCCGCTCTCTATTTGGATAGCAGTAACAGGATCGGTCCGAGTTAGCATGGATTTACGAAGGGGAAATCATGCTTGACAAATCTTCTGGAATTTTTTGAGGATGTAAGTAGGAAAATGGACAAGGGAGAGCCAGTAGATGTAGTGTTCCTGGACTTTTAGAAGGCCTTTGATAAGGTCCCACATTGGAGATTAGTGGGCAAAATTAGAGCACATGGTATTGGGGTTAGGGTACTGACATGGATAGAAAATTGGTTGGCAGACAGGAAACAAAGAGCAGGGATTAGCGGGTCACTTTCACAATAGACAATAGACAATAGGTGCAGGAGTAGGCCATTCGGCCCTTTGAGCCAGCACCACCATTCAATGTGATCATGGCAGATCAGTTCTCAATCTCAATCAGTCAGTTCAATCAGTCAATCAATCAGTTCCTGCCTTCTCCCCATACCCCCTGACTCCGCTATCCTTAAGAGCTCTATCTAGCTCTCTCTTGAACGCATTCAGAGAATTGGCCTCCACTGCCTTCTGAGGCAAAGAATTCCACAGATTTACAACTCTCTGACTGAAATATTTTTTCCTCATCTCCATTCTAAATGGCCTATTCCTTATTCTTAAACTGTGGCCCCTGGTTCTGGACTCCCCCAACATTGGGAACATGTTTCCTGCCTCTAACGTGTCCAGCCCCTTAATAATCTTATATGTTTCGATAAGATCCCCTCTCATCCTTCTAAATTCCAGTGTATACAAGCCTAGTCGCGCCAGTCTTTCAACATATGACAGTCCCGCCATTCCGGGAATTAACGTAGTAAACCTACGCTGCACGCCCTCAATAGCAAGAATATCCTTCCTCAAATTTGGAGACCACAACTGCACACAGTACTCCAGGTGCGGTCTCACTAGGGCCCTGTACAACTGCAGAAGGACCTCTTTGCTCCTATACTCAACTCCTCTTGTTATGAAGGCCAACATTCCATTGGGTTTCTTCACTGCCTGCTGTACCTGCATGCTTCCTTTCAGTGACTGATGCACTAGGACACCCAGTTCTCGTTGTATGTCCCCTTTTCCTAACTTGACACCATTCAGATAATAATCTGCCTTCCTATTCTTACCACCAAAGTGGATAACCTCACACTTATCCACATTAAACTGCATCTGCCATGCACCCGCCCACTCACACAACCTGTCCAAGTCACCCTGCAACCTCATAGCATCTTCCTCACAGTTCACATTGCCACCCAGCTTTGTATCATCTGCAAATTTGCTAATGGTACTTTTAATCCCTTCATCCAATGGAAGGCAGTGACTAGTGGGGTACCGCAAGGCTCGGTGCTGGGACCGCAGCTATTAACAATATACATTCAAGTCTTAGATGAAGGGATTAAAAGTAACATTAGCAAATTTGCAGATGATACAAAGCTGGGTGGCAGTGAACTGTCAGGAGGATGCTATGAGGATGCAGGGTGACTTGGACAGGTTATGTGAGTGGGCAGATGCATGGCAAATAGAGTTTAATGTGGATAAATGTGAGGTTATCCACTTTGGTGGCAAGAACAGGAAAGCAGATTATTATCGGAATGGTGTCAAGTTAGGAAAAGGGGAAGTACAACGAGATCTGGGTGTTCATCAGTCACTGAAAGTAAGCATGCAGGTACAGCAGGCAGTGAGGAAAGCTAATGGCATGTTGGCCTTCATAACAAGAGGAGTTGAGTATAGGAACAGAGGTCCTTCCGCAATTGTACAGGGCCCTAGTGAGACCACGAGGTTAATTCCCGGGATGGCGGGACTGTCGTTTGTTGAAAGAATGGAGCGACTGGGCTTGTGTACACTGGAATTTGGAAGGATGAGAGGGTATCTTATTGAAATATATATTATTAAGGGATTGGACACGCTAGAGGCAGGAAATATGTTCATGATGTTGGGGGAGTCCAGAAACAGGGGCCACAGTTTAAGAATAAGGGGTAAGCCATTTAGAACGGAGATGAGGAAAACCTTTTTAACGCAGAGAGTTGTGAATCTGTGGAATTCTGTGCCTCGGAAGGCAATGGAGGCCAATTCTCTGGATGCTTTCAAGAGAGAGTTAGATGGAGCTCTTAAAAATAGTAGAGTCAAGGGATATGGGGAGAAGGCAGGAATGGGATACTGATTGTGGACGATCAGCCATGATCACAGTGAATGGCGGTGCTGGCTTGAAGGGCCAAATAGCCTACTCCTGCATCTATTGTCTATTGTCTGTCTATTGTCCTGCTGCTGGCCGCCGTGATGGCCTCCAGGGCCGGGGTGAGTGGCTCCCTCTCCCCTTTCCTCTCCCCCCTCGCCAGCCCCCGGCCCCGGGGGAGACTCCCCGGCTGGCAACGGGTCCACGGGTCGTCAGTTGGGGAGGGTTGCCGGGCCCGCAGGAGAAGTTTGGACCCAACGGCTCCACGGGTCATCTAGTTTAACATAATTCTAGATGATGGCTCTCTGTCCATTGAAGATCATCTGTCCATTGAAGATCATCCTGGCCCATTATCTCGGGTGTTCTTCAATTAGGTTGAACCACAGGAGATACTCTCCCCATCCACTGCAACAGGGTTAACTGGGAGTAACAGCCAGTTTTGTTGCTTTGTTATCTGGAGAATGTCCATTCGGTGGCGCCACCACAATGGCTGCCTTGCCACCAGTCTGTCTGTCCTTTCTACTGTTTTATTATTTTACGTATGTGTTAAAAATATGTTTCAGTGTTTCTTGGTTTGTTTTATGTGGGGGGGGGAGGGATTGGGGGAAACTTTGTTTTCAATCTCTTATCTCGACGGAGATGCGATTTTTCTCTGTCATATCTCCGTCCCCCCTGCAGCCTAACATTGGGAGGGGTGCGACCTTTCCTGGAGACCGGCCCGGCGCTTCGAACCATGGGCACGGCGCGGACTTTAACATTGGAGCTTGCGATCCTTTGTCAAGGATCGACTGTGGAGGGCTCCAACCGCGGGGCCTGTGGACTTTAACACCATGAAACCCGTGGTCTCTGGTAAGAAGAGGCCGATTCGGGAGCCCCAATGCCGCGGAGAGGTTTTTCAACCGTCCCGACGCAGTGAGTTTCGATTATCCTGACGCGAGGGCTTGCACATCGGACCGTCGGGAGAACAAAGAGGAAGTTAATTGAACTTTATTACCTTCCATCACAGTGAGGAATGTGGAATCCGTTGTGGTAGATGTTTATGTTAAATTTTATTTTATGTGGCTGTGTGTCTTGTTGCTTTTCACTTAGTATGGCTGTATGGTAACTCAAATTTCACTGTACCTTAATTGGTACATGTGACAATAAATTGATCTTGAATCTTGAATTAAAGAGAGGAAGTTAATGATGAACCACTCTCCTGTTTTGAAGTTCTGGGAGAGGAAGATTAAAAGGAGCCATAGTCTTTTTTTAAACAAAGTGATTGAGAGAGAGAAGGACATCTACAAATAGACTAGAATTTAGTGATACAGCATGGAAACAGGCTCTTCAACCTACCTAGTGAGCGCCAACCAGCAATCACCTCATACACTAGCATTATCCTACACACTAGGGACAATTTACCAGTTTTACTGAAGCCAATTAACCTATAAACCTGTACGTCTTTGGAATGGGGGAGGAAACCAGAGCACCCAGAGAAAACCCATGCGGTCACAGGGAGAACGCACAAACTCCATACAGACAGCACCCATAGTCAGGATCGAGCCTAGGTCTCTGGCACTGTACCAACTGGTAGCAACTCTACCACTATGCCACCGTGCCACAGAATACAGAATAGCTTTATTTGTCATCCGTTTTACCGAACGAGATTACTTTGCCAGCAGTACAAAAAACAAAAAAACACAAGACACACAACCCCAGCACAAACATCCACCACAGTGACTCCAAACACCCCCTCACTGTGATGGAGGCAAAAAAACTTCCTCTCTCTTCCCCCATGCCTCTCCCACGGACAGACAGCTAGACCCCTACCGAGGCGACCGACCCGCACAGCCCCCGCAAGGAGATGGAAAGTCCCCGCGGCCAAGCCGCGCCGGCACTGTTAAGTCCCGCGGCCGAGCCGCACCGGCGATGGAAGGCCCCGCGGCCGAGCCGCACCTGCGATGGAAGGCCCCGCGGCCGAGCCGCACCGGGAGCCAGGTTTCCTGTGGAGCCAGGTTTCAGTTGAATTTTTTCCACCTAAATATTACTGGAAAGACATCCATGAATAGGATTGGGCTCATTGCTGCTTTATATATATAGAGAGGAGCTAGAATCTGGGATTTCCCTGGACTACCCCTCTGTGCTCACATTATCGTTGAAGTACAGCAGCCTAATAATTCACCTTGGTCTCTGTTCCGCCAACGCTTTCAGTCTGCCTTTCAGAAAGGTTAGAGCGCATATTCAAGGATATGTAAAGGTGTTTTAATCCAGCAAGTAGTTGTGCACTTACAATTGCAATTTACTACACAAAAGTTCTCAGGAGTTCTGCTGGATGCAAACTCAGCAGGTTCTGTCCTTGCACTGCAATGTTTTACCAGTGAGAAAGGCTGCCTTGACTGGAGCATGTTATTCTGGATCACATGATCCAACTGGATGAGATGGGATCAAAGACAAAATGGAAATGCTTGATACAAGAGTACTTTATTTCATCCATGTTCTCTTCCATGCTGCTGTCATTGTACATTTAATACCATATCGACAGGCCAGCATTGAACCATCACAAAAAATGTCAAAATGTTGAAAAACATTATGGTATTGAAGAGAGGAAAGTATTGAAAGTCATCCATGAGGCTTATATTGGCTGCTGTTGGCAAATCCCCTGAAACATGAGACCACACAGGGACCAATACATCACAGACCGCTGACAGCCTCAGAGACTTACTAGGAAAATGAAAGATGCAGCAGAAGTAAAAGTGCTTCTTTCCATATTCAGCTGTTAATGCGACATCGGCAACACTCAAGAGTGTGAAGCCTCTAGACATGGATTGGCAGAGAGAAGCATGTGCTGGGACATGTGGGCATGTGCCAGGTTTTGAGGGGTAGGGCTGAGGGCATGGTAGGGCAATGTGAACAATGCCACTTGGGGAGATAAGGCACCCCCCAGCTCACCCCCCCCCACCCCCACCCCCATGCACTAATATGACAGAATGGACAGGAGGCTCAACATAGCTCATGTGGTGTTTCACGCTGGGCATCTCCCTTGCCTTGCTGACCTCCAGGCCTGAGGGGAGGAACTTCCAGGGTGATTTGTAAACCAGTCACAAAATGTGTAGGTACACTAGTATCATTATATGGTCTTTCTCTTTGGCACATAAATCTAACAGCTCCCCCAACCCCCGCCACTCCTTCCTTCTCCCCACACATTGGTTTTTGCGCTGGGGCCCCTCTTGCTGTGGCGCAGTGGGTATTGTTCTTATCTCTGAGGTTCAAGCCTCCTTGCAGTGCACTTGAGCAGTAGGGCAGATGGAGTCCTGAACTATCAGCCGTGGCCAACAAGATTTTAAACCAAAGTTCTGCGTGTCCATCTTGTGATGATGAAAAGTCTCCTGATAATATTTTGAAGAGAAGGGGTCTTCTTTATAATATTCGATCTCATATTTATTCCACAAGCGATACCTGAGATTGATTATTGCTGTTCCTGAGAATCTGCGATATGCAGTTTGTGTGCCAAATTTCCTTCATTATAATAGCGACTGCATTTCTCGATGTTCTTAAATTGTAAAAGGAGTCGTCAAGAAGAGTTCTTTCTTCTACTCTTAATGCATTCCAAACTGGCAGACTATTCTGCTGTCACAATGCACATTAATAGTGTGGTCGCGTGGCTGAGTTGAAAGGTGTGATTATCAGTGTTAATATGTGGCTCTCATGATGTTCTGGCTGGCTGTTCAGCAAACCAGGCAGAGTGGGGAAGTTGCAATAGACTTAGTTTGGATCCAATTGAAATGCTTGACATATCCCATGAATGAATTCCTGTTGTCCATTAAAAATAAATGCATGTTGAAGGTGGGAGAGTTGAGTGATTGGCTGTCTTAAACTGTAATCGAGTGCTTGGGCATCCTCACTCCAGGTTCTTGGCATCAGCACTGAATTCAGTCACACATATCTCAGGCATTCAGCTTGCTGTGAGAAGTCTTCTCAACAAAGAACCATAGCTTACATCTGTCAATGGAGTACGTGCAAACAGGAAAATGAAAACGCTTCACTTTTCTGAAAATTCCCGACAAGGATCACAAGCCGAATCTTGATCACTGCCAAAGAGAGCAAAAAAAAGCAAGGGAGTTGAGATCAGGCTTTCAATTCAATTCAATATTGATCTATTCTTTAGCTTCAAAGACCTTTGAAGACCAGTGGGGTTAGGAATTGGGAGAACAGCAGAACTTAACAGAAGATAAATACCTTCCTTAAGGAAAAGCTACCTTAACCAGCCTGAGCATATCTTTAGGTCATGTAAAAGTGAATCTCATACATGAGCTGTGCAGTGAAAGAGTCTTTCACAGTGTAAGCAAAGGACTGGACTACACTTCTTCCCACCCGGTCCCCTGCAAAACGTCTATCCCCTACTGCCAATTCCTACGTCTACGCCGCATCTGCACCCGGGATGAGGTGTTTCACACTAGGGCTTCCGAGATGTCCTCGTTCTTCAGGAAACGGGGCTTCCCCTCCTCCATTATAGATGAGGCTCTCACTAGGGTCTCTTCTATGTCCCGCAGCTCCACTCTTACTCCCCCTCCCCCCACTCGCAACAAGGACAGAATCCCCCTCGTTCTCACCTTCCACCCCACCAGCCAGCGTATCCAACATATCATCCACCAACATTTCCGTCACCTACAACGGGACCCCACCACTGGCCATATCTTCCCATCCCCTCCCCTCTCTGCGTTCCGCAGAGACCGTTCCCTCCGTAACTCCCTGGTCCACTCGTCCCTTCCTACCCAAACCACCCCAACCCCGGGCACTTTCCCCTGCAACCGCACGAGATGCAACACCTGTCCCTTTACCTCTCCCCTCAACTCCATCCAAGGACCCAAACAGTCTTTCCAGGTGAGACAAAGGTTCACCTGCATCTCCTCCAACCTCATCTATTGCATCCGCTGCTCTAGATGTCAACTCATTTACATCGGCGAAACCAAGCGCAGGCTCGGCGATCGCTTCGCTGAACACCTGCGCTCGGTCCGCATTAACAAAACTGATCTCCCGGTGGCCGAGCACTTCAACTCCCCCTCCCATTCCCAGTCTGACCTTTCTGTCATGGGCCTCCTCCAGTGCCATAGTGAGGCCCACCGGAAATTGGAGGAACAGCACCTCATATTTCGCCTGGGCAGTTTGCAGCCCAGTGGTATGAATGTCGACTTCTCCAACTTTAGATAGTCCCTCTGTCCCTCCCTTCCCCTCCCCCTTCCCAGATCTCCCTCTATCTTCCTGTCTCCACCTATATCCTTCCTTTGTCCCGCCCCCCTGACATCAGTCTGAAGAAGGGTCTCGACCCGAAACGTCACCCATTCCTTCTCTCCCGAGATGCTGCCTGACCTGCTGAGTTACTCCAGCATTTTGTGAATAAATCGATTTGTACCAGCATCTGCAGTTATTTTCTTATATATATATATAAGCAAAGGTATGTTCTCTTGCGATACAGAAAGAGGGAATATGATCCATCGAGCTAAACTGGTTCACAGAGCAATCCCATCAGTCCCATCCCCCCACCCTTTCCCTAAAGCCTGTTGTCTTTCACAGGCTCATTAACTCACACCTACCCTCCACCCTCCAAATCACCTGCCACCTACAACACTTTACATAACAACTTAACATACCAGTAAGTCTTTGACATGTGGGTGAAACTTTCAACATTCAGGGAAACCCACACAGTCACAGGGAGAACCTGCAAACTCCATACAGATAGCTCCCCAGTTCAGTGTTGAACTTGGATTCCTGGAGCTGTGAGGTAGCAGGACTAACTGCTGTGTCACCATGCTATTTATGACTGAAAGTCATGGACATGGCATCCACTGGTCATTGTTGAACACCATTGCATATGTCCTGCATCCTCCACTCTTCAACATATCAGATGCATGGAGAATTCAGAGCATAAATCCCTTATTTTCTTGCAACTCACAAGAGGGCCCTGATTTTCAGTTACATTTGATTTTAAGTTGTGCATTGCAGAAAAGATAAGGTTTCTAGGCCAGGGTTTCTTCAACCAACCCACATCCCAAACTGTAGGCATGTTGAAGAGTGGAGTCGAGGCCAGTGCTGTTAATACCTTGATTATAGGCCAGCATCAGGACATCCCAATAGAAATGGCATAGAAAGAGCAGGGATCTTGCGCAGAATTTCCAGCAATGAAATCAGCCATTCAGCTCAACTGGTCAATGCTAGTTCAGTGCTTCACCTACTCTACTTGCCATTTATGCTAGTTCTCAGGTAAAATAAAATATTCTTTTGAATACCACATGAGAGTCATGAGGGGACGGTTTTACATTTATGGAAGCCATATCGTACTCACCGACACGCTTGTCTGTTGTCCTACACCCGGGTTGCTACTTTTTTTGGTTTGAGTTGTGATCTCTGCGCTTTCCCTGTAGTCTTTCAGAGCATGCTGTTGCTCCAGCACCTTTGAGCTCTTGGCTGGCAGTGGGGGCCTGCTGTGTACGGGTGACCGGGCACTAGGCTGGCAGGCACCTGACCTGGAAGGGTCAACCGTGATCGCCGTTGGTTTGATGTGTGGCTTCTCCTGGGCTGAGCTCTTCATCGAGTCAGTGTAGGAGCGATTGCGGTTTGGCGGTGCTTGGGGGAGTACATGCCAGCTCGACTTTGGCACTGATTGCGGCACTTTACTGGTGGGGGGCTGGAATGAAGTGGAGACCTTCTCCACAGTCACTGAGGTCTCTTTCCTCAAGCCCCAGTGAGACCCTTGTTCTTTCTTCAAATCAGCGCTCAGCCTCGGTTCAAATGTTTCATACAAGGGATTATTGATCATCTCCATTGAACTCTGTTCACTTGGTGGGATCTCTAGCCTCTTTTGGCTTATTGGTGATGTTTTGTTCCGGGAATTTTCAGGAATGCTGCTGCTTGGTCAAGAAATAAAGAAGAGGACATTACAACATGGATCAAAGATAACATTGGTACATATAGACTGCTACAGGTGTTTGGTTTGCACACCACGCGTGTAGAATGCAATGCAGTACCTATGCATTTAATACAAGAAGAACAAATGTAGTGTACACCCATGCAGCATAATGATCACAGTTGAAATGCAATATGCAATAAAATGCAGCACAGTCTGCAAAGATATATAAAACACAGGTAAATGGTTCAGTGTGCACAGGTGTATTTGGCATATGTATAGATTGGGGTTTTGTGTACACAATAACATCTGTACAAGGCAAGATATGCACAGGTATGGTATACTATATACACAACTATGTAGTACAGTTTGTACAGACATTACACAGACACTATGCTCAGGTATATAGTAGCTTCCATTATTTGGTCAGGTATATAGAGCTTACGACCAAATAACGTAAGCTATTGCGTTTGGATCCTGTGGCTGAAAAAGCCAGCACTCCATATTATCCGAGCCACACTTTGTGTCTGCATCTTGGCACCTCCACTCTTTAGACACGTGGCTTCCTGACTAACTCTGAAACACAAGCATTCCTTCCTACCATCTCTCTTCACCTCCAAATTCTGTAATGTTTTACACATCACCTTTAACCTAGGAAACCATTCAAAAGTTTTATAAGAAGTGGGAAACAGACAAAAAAAAGTGACATTCTCAGGGTTTGGAGCAATCCTGGGGATTACGGAAGTTCAGCGACTTATTGAGAATCTTTCACAGAAACGTTAGTGTTCTTTCTGTAACTGCCTTTATTTCTCCTTCTGGTCAGCTCATCACCAAGATGTTGGGAACCTCAAGACCATGCATCAAGGACACACGGAAGCCCTGCTGACGACAAACTACTGATTGTATATTATGCTGATTCACTTCTTCGAAATTATGCCATGTGACATGCCATATGCTACCGTGCCAACAGGTGGCAACCTCTGCCAGCCCATGCTTCAATGGGTTGGATTGAGTAGTTGTGACTGGCTCCATCGGAGCTGCCAGCTTTCAGTCACTGCCAGGTAACTACGTCCTGGGCTTATGAAGATCTAACATAAACCCTGGATGTGGGCCTATCCCTTACACCACCAAGTGGAGTCTGGAGGTACGCCCCTCCCTCCTCCTCTCCCCCTCTCCTTTCTCCCTCCTCCCCTCCCTCCACCCCCCCTCCCTCCCCCTCCCCCTCCCTCACTCCCTCCTCCCACCCTCCTCCCCTCCCCCTTCCCCTCCCCCCATTCCCCTCCCCCCCCACTCCATTCCCCTCAACCCCCCTTATCCTCCCTCCTCCCCCCCACTCTCCCTCCCCCCCTCCCTCCCTCCCTCCCCCCTCCCTCCTTAGGAAATAGATCTAAACTTTAAAATGTGAATAACTTTAAAAATATAACACCGATTTCAATGAAACTTCTTCCATTAGCACCAAAGGCACGAAGGTGAGTAAGGTGGGCCTAAAATTGTCATACTATCGTGTACCGTTTTGGCTGTAGTTCAGGAATAAACAAATAAACAAACAAGAGTTTTAGTATATAGATAGTTGGGAGAGTTATTTATCTACTATTCACTGCATGGAGAGTCATTAGACAATAGACAATAGACAATAGGTGCAGGAGTAGTCCATTCGGCCCTTTGAGCCAGCACCACCATTCAATGTGATCATGGCTGATCATTCTCAATCTCTAGCAGACTACAGAGAGAGCTATTGATAGACTGATACAGGCATATGGTCCAGAATACCAAATTCATATTGATAGATATTGATATGAGGGGTTATCAATCAACTAAAGGTTGAATTATCAACAAATTACATGGAGAGTTATGAATGGACCTTGGGGAGGATTGATACACAGGAGGAATAACTGTTAAGGAAAAGCCAGCATGTAGTCACATGTAGGTAATTAATGGACTATATAGAGTGTTATTAATGAGATGCAGATGTCACCCTGCTATAGAAATGATGCCATTAAGCTGAAAAGAGAACAGAGAAGATTTATGAGGATGTTTCCAGGACTCAAGACCTGGGCTTTAGGGAGAGGTTGGGCAGGCTAGGACCTTATTTCTTGGAGCACAGGACACTGAGGGGTGATTTTATAGAGGTGTGTGAAATCATGATGGTAATAGATAGTGCAAGTGCACAGAGTCTGTCTAGAGTAGGGGAATCATGAATTAGAGGGCATGGGATTAAGGATTTAGAAGGAGAGAGAAAAGATTTAATAGGAATCTAAGGGGCAATTTTTTCACACAGTGGTAGTAGGTATATGGAACGAGCTGGTAGAGGAAGTAGTGGGGGCAGGAACAATACCAATATTCAATAGACATTTGGACTGGATATGAAAGGTTTAGAGGGATATGGGCCAAACGTGAGAAAATGGGACTATTTTAGATGGACTATCTTGGCCGACATGGACAAGGTGGAATGAAGGTCCTGTTTCCATGCTGACTCGAATAGACTATATGAACACGTATTAACCAACTTCATAAAGTTTTATTAATGGATTGGAAGGATAAATATTAATATGCATATGGAGAGTTATTGATGGGTTCCAGCGAGAGTTAGTAACTGACTACATTAGGAGCTATTAATTAACTATGTGGAAGATTATTTGTAAATTAATTGGATAGCTATTGGGAGGGTTATTTATGGATGACAGAGAGAACTATCAAATGAGTCACAGGGATAGTTATGAAGGGAATACATGGTGAGTTATGAATGGACAGTGGAGAGGGACATTAATTTACTGTAGGAAAGTGATTCATGGATTAATTGGAGCGTATGTAATATTATTATAGAGCTATACAGCAAGGAAATGGGCTCTTCAGCCCACTGTCTATGCCTACCAATTTGGTATTCTGGACCATATTCATGTAGTTGGCCCAATTCCCTCTAAACCCTTCCTATAAAATATATCTGTCAGGTTGACTATTGACTAAAGTCTCTTGACTTTAATAGATTGCGATGAGAATTATTAATAGACTAGAGAGATTAATGGATTGCATGGCGAGTTAGTAACCAACAATGGAAATTTATTGATGGATTTTTGGAACATTCATAATACACTATGAAGGTATATTAATGAGTTAAACAATGGCATTAATGAAATACATAAAAGGTTGTCATCAGTGGGGGTGAATGGACTGCAGACTGTTATTTATGGACTTCTTGGGTTTTGGTCGACCACAGGGAAAGTTATCAAAAGATCTCATGAAGGGCTATTAATAGATTGGAGGATTTTTGTTAAAGCTTCCTTCAGTCCATTAATAACTCATCAGGTTCATTTATAATATGCTGTGGCCTGTTGGTATTTCAGATGATGGCTTGGGTGGCATGGTGGTGCAGGGGCAGGGCTGAAGCCTTACAGCGCCAGACACCCAAGTTTAATCCTGACTTCGGGTGCTGTCTGTACAGAGTTTGTACATTCTCCCCGTGGGTTTTCCCCGGGTGCTCCGGTTTCCTCCCACACTCCAGACGTAAAGGTTTGTAGGTTAATTTGGCCTTTGTAAATTGTCCCTTGTGTGTAGGATATTGTTAGTGTATGGGGATCACTGGTTGGCGCGGATTCAGTGGGCCGAAGGGCTTGTGTCCGCGCTATATCTCCGAACTAATTACATGAACTGTTAAAGAACTGTAGGGACCTGTTAAGGTGAGTTAATTGAGCAAGGAGATGGGTATACAAGGACACAATAAGAGTTATTAATGGAGTGCAGGAAATGTTATTAACAAACTACATTAGGATTATATTATTCAACCACATTAATTATCTACATGGAAAGCTATATATGGATGACAGTTAGGTATTAGTGGACTACCAGAATAGGTATTACTGTCTACATGGAGATTTATTAGTAAACTACAGGCAACAGGGGGAATTAATGGTCCCTGGAGAATTATTCATGGATTTATGAAACTTATGGATCAAAGGAAGGCTGATAATTAATTATTAAAGGATTACCTGTTGAATTATTGCTGGACTATAGAGAGTGTTATTAATGGATGATAGGGGCAGTTTATAATGGTATATATATAAAGTTACTAATTGATTAAAAAAAGGGTTATTAATGGGATATGGGAAGCTATTAATGAGCTAGATGAAGGGTTATTAATGAAAAAAATGGAGAATTATTAATAGTCTTTGAGAAGAATGATTAATGATCAAAAGAGGGATTTTGTTAACAGATTATATTTTGGGTTATGAAGGCATTACAGCATTCAGTAGATTCTAGGCAGAATTATCAATGATATGAATAACTGGCTAAGCAGAGAGTTATGAATGTGCTTTATTAAGAATTATTATTGTCTGCAGAGTAACATTGACTGACTATAGAGTAATTAATGGGCTACTGGAGAAATTATTAAATTATGATTGGCGACTGGGGTAGTTATTAATGACTAACAGGGAGAATTATTAATTGAGTACTTGGATAGTTATTTGTATGCTACAGTGGGATTTATTAATGAAAGACCTGCAGAGTAAATGGAATACAGGTAGGAATTAATGGACCCATATAGTGTTTGAATATTCACCTATATGTAAGACTATTAACATGTTAACAGACTACATGGAGAGGTATTGACAAGCTACAGGAAAGGGTTATTAATGGAAACATGGAGATTCATTGATGGGTTGCAGGTAGTGTTATTAACAGATCACATCAGGAATTCTTAATGTTTTTTAAGAACCATTTAGCTGAAAACTTGCACTTGATCCACCAAGTCCTACTGGATCTCCTAGTTGCTAACCATTTTAACTCCCCTTCCCATTCCCATACTGACCTTTCCACCCTGGGCCTCCTCTAATGCCAGAGTGAGGCCACACACACAAACTGAAGGAACAGCACCTCATATTCCACTTGGGTAATTTACAACCCCCAATGATATCAACATCGAATTCTCTAATTTTAGGTAACCTCTATCAAACCCCTCCTTCTCCCTTCCCCTCCCCTGTGCCCCCCTCTGTGCTTGCACCTAATCCTCTTCTCTCTCTCCCCCCCCCCCCAGATTCCTTCCTCAGGCTTCACAATTTGCAACTCTTCAATCCTTTTGTCTCACACTCTCTATTTTAATCTCTACCCTTTGTTCCAACCATCTGTCTAACAAACCCCCCCCCCCCCACAGTTGTGTCTATGCTTTGCCGTTCCTCTCCTCTCTCCCAGCTTTCTTTCCCCCCCCTCCCTCCCCCCCCTCCCCGTCCCTCCCACCACCACCACCGCAATATATCTAAAGAAAGGTTCCAACCAAAACATCATCTATCCATGTTCTGCAGGAATGCTGCCTGACCCGCTGAGTTACTCCAGCGCCTTGTGTTCTAGCCTTATTAAAAGACCAGGGAAGGTTCTTATGGTAGTTCCCTGAGGGTCGCCACCAAGACGCTTGTGTATGTATAAGATCCTGAGAGCTAAAGCATCTGGAGCTATGCTTCTGGCAGGGTCACCCTTTGGGTGCAGGTCGAGGGGAAGGTTCCTGTCAAAGCTCGGCCCAAGATCTCAGTGATGAAATGGTGGCTGGCCAGCAGGTGGAGCACCACAACAGCTGAGAAGGCTGCAACAGGGAGAAATTCCCAATCATCGCGGAGTTAATCCCAGGTCTATTTCTGTCAAGGACTGGTGGCTGGCTATCTGTTCATCAGTCTCCCCACTTTCAAAGGTGTCACGTGCAGATGTCAACCTGGAGGGACATAACTAAGTCTGTAGCTCCAGGCTCATCCTCTTCCGCCATCTCAAGATCCACCGAAAGGACTCACACACTCGACTTCAGGTGACCTTTGATGACAATGGCATATGGGATAGAAGGAAAAGTGTTAATGAACTAAAAGGGGAATTACATTTTACTATATGGAGAATTTTTAAGGATCATAGTTAAGTTTAGTAATAAGAGTTTTGGTTGCAATATGTGTGGAGTAATTAATAAATCAAAAGGAGAGTTATTGGTGGACTACAGCAAGAGTTATTAATGGTCTATAGAGAGAATATTTGATGAACTAAAATCATGAATGGACAAGGATGATAGTTATTAATATTCAAGAGAAAGTTATTAATGGACTATAGGAAAGGATATTGATGGACAAAAGGGGGAGTTTTGATGAACTGTAGGGAGTGCTACTAATATATGTTGTTGATGGATTTGGAGAGCTATTAGTGAACCACATGGAGAATAATTGAAGAACAATGGGAGTAGTTATTAATATGGTTATTGAGTTAATGAATTATTAATAAATGAATTATTAATAGACTATCAGCAGAGTTATTGAGGGATTATCGGGAGTGCTATTAACAGACGCCCTCCTCACTGTGAGGGCAGCACAGTGGCCCAGCGTTAGAGTTGCTGCCTTACAGCGCCAGACATTGGGTTCGATCGGACCATAGGTGTTGTCTGTACAGAGTTTGTACATTCTCCCTATGACCACATGGTTTTCTCCCCACATTCCAAGGACGTGCAGGTTTGTAGGTTAATTGGCTTCTGTAAATTGTCCCTCGAGTGTAGGCTAGAACTAGTTTACGGGTGATCGTTGGTCAGCGCAGACTCAGTGAGCCGAAGGGCATGTTTCCACGCTGTATCTCCAAACTAAACTAAACTCCTCAGTTCATGAATCCCTTCCCACAAAAAAACACCCTTTTCCACAACCACAGCAGATGGAACAACTGCCCCTACTCCTACAACTCCTCTCTCACCTCCATCTAGGAACTCCAACAGCCCTTCCACGTGAGACAGACGTTTCTTCTCCCCCTCCCCCCCTATTTCCTGGTCCCGGTGCTCACCCATTCTCTCACTATCCTAGGTCCCCCCCCTCCCCAAAACCAGAGCTATTGATGGACAGCAAGAGCAGTCAGCAAGAAAGTCAGAGGGTGGTGAATCTGTGGAATTCATTGCCACAGGAGCCTGTGGAGGCCAAGTCAATGGATATTTTTAAGGCAGAGAGAGATAGATTCATGTTTCGTACTGGTGTCAGGGGTTATGGGGGAGAATGCAGGAGAATGGGGTTAGGTGGAAAAGATAGATCAGCCATGATTGAATTGACCGAATGGCCAAATTCTGCTCCTATCACTTTTGAACAATGGAGTAAAGGGGAATGGATTGACGGATGGTTTGTTATTAATGGACTGCAGATAGGCTAGTAATTGACTACGGGGGAAAATGAATGAATGAATGGGAGAATATTAATAGACTAATGCTCGGCATGGTGACGCAGCGGTAGAGTTGCTGCCTCACAGCGAATGCAGCGCCGGACATCAGGGTTCAATCCTGACTACAGGTGCTGTCTGTACGGAGTTTGTACATTCTCCCCGTGACCTGCGTGGGTTTTCTCCGAGATCTTTGGTTTCCTCCCACACTCCAAAGACGTAGAGGTATGTAGGTTAATTGGCTTGATAAATGTGAAAATTGTCCCTAGTGTGTAGGATAGTGTTAATAGGCGGGGATCGCTGGTCGGCACGGACCTGGTGGGCCAATGGGCCTGTTTCCGCGTTGTATCTCTAAACTAAACTAAACACGAAACTAATGGGGATTCAGTTGACAAACTATAATGTGAGATATTAATGCATTACACAAAGACTTTAAAGGGCTAAACCTAATTATTGCCAGATACAGTGAACTTTATAATGGCTACAGGGAGAGATGTTAATGTATAATATGGTTTAATGGGTTTAATGGAGAATTTTTAAAAGGCTTCAAGGAGAGCTATGATTGTAACAGTAAGTGTCAGTAATGGACTACATTTTGGTTATTAATATATTATACAGAGAGTTATTAGTGGGATTTGGGGGAGAGTTTTTAATGGACTAGGGTACTTTTAATAAGCTCCTTATTGTCATTATTCATGGCCTAAACAGAGTGATGTTAATGGAATACTTGGAAATTGATCAATAGGTAATAGGAAGAATTATTAATATGGGTAATGGGATTATTGCAATGCACTACAGTCAGTATTGTTTTATCAAAGAGTAATTATCAATGAGTGTGCAGGAATCATTTCATTTTGTTGCAAAAAAAGATAAAAACCAGAAAGTTTATATTAATGGAATACAGAAATAATTGTTAATAAGCTACTGGGAAAATTATTGATGTGCTAATTAGTTTTGTTAAAAGATTTTCGGGAGTGGCACTGGAGGTCAATAGACTGTTAGGTGGGTCATTAGTGGATACATAGGGAGGGTTATTTGCGCTGATATCTTGAACATAAATTTATTGAGCTCTTGGTCAGTCTTTGTCCCTCAGGCAGCATTACCACATATCAAGGTGCTCTTTGTCTCTGGGACCTATTGTGTGCAAGATGACTGTTGCATTGCATTATTGATTTTGTTCTGTTGCTGGTAATTGGTGGTAAAGATCTTTGAAAGAGATGGAAGACTCTAAATGTCTGTATGGTCTTTCTTTTGTAGATCCAGATACTGCTGTTTTGAGCAGAAACTCTGAGCATGATGAATCCCATTGCCCCGATTAATAATCATTCCTTTTACCTATCGATAAACGTCCATGCCTGAAGAAGGGTCTCAACCCAAAATGTCACCCATTCCTTCTCTCCAGAGACGTTGCCTGTCCTGCTGAGTTACTCCAGGATTTTGTGTCTAACTTTGAACATTTACAGTTTTCTCCGTCAGCCGTGTAAAATTCAAACTCTCTGCTGTGAAATCATTGCCCTGACTCTAGCTCACTTGTGGGTACCTCGGCTATGCTTCACATCACTCAGAACTGCGAATACATGGTATGAAGGGGATCCAAGAGCAGATCAAAAGATTGAGTCATGAGGCTTGAGGTTATGTTGTCCTTTTCGTTTGCTATATACCAAATGATTTGTGCCATTTTACAATGTTTAAGACAGGTTTTTTGTTGTTGTTTGGGCTTTGAGGAGGAGAACCCTGGTACGTTCCTCATTTGCTTTTCAAGTACGCACTTCAGGTAGACACAACCATGAATCCTACCCTTAAGAGGAAAAGAAGTAGGACCAGGAATAAACCTTTTACACCTTCTCTGTCATTTAATGAGATTATAATTAGTCTAATACCTGTGCATTATACTGCAGTCTTTTCATAAATCTTGATTTTCTTGGTAAAATTCCACCGTTGGGTTGTAAGCTACCCAAGCGGAATATGAGCTGCTGTTCCTCCAGTTTGCATGTGGGCTCACCCTGCCAATGGAGGTCCAGGCCAGAAAGGTCAATATGGGAACGGGAAGAGGCGCTAATATGGTTAACAGCCGGGAGATGCAGTGGACCTTTGTGGACCAAGTGCAAGTGTTTGGTGAAATGGTCGCCGAGTTTAGGCTTGGTCTCTCTGGTGTAAATGGGGCCACATTGGGATCACTAGATGCAGATGGTGAGGTTGGCCTTCTGTCTCAACTGGAATGACAGCTGGGTTTCCTGGATGGATGTGAGGGAAGAGGTACAGATACAGGTGTTACATCTCCTGCGCTTGATGGGGAGGAGGTGGTTTGGGTGGGAAGTGATGAATGAACCAAGGAGTTGCAGAGGGAGTGGTCTCTGCAGAAGGTGGAAAGGGGTGGGGATAGGAAAATATGACTGGTGGCGGGGTTGGAAGTGGAAAAAATGTTTCAGAATGATTTGTTGGATGTGGAGGCTCGTGAGGTGAAAGGTGACAAGCAGGGGAAACCTATTCTTCTTCTGTCTGTGGGGAGGGGGAGCAAGAGCAGAACTACAGACCATAACCCCCCCCACCCACCCTCCCCCACAATCAGTCTAATGAATGGTCCCGGCCCAAAGTGTCATCTATCCATGTTCTCAAGATATGCTGCCTGACCTGCTGAGTTATTCCAGAACTTTGTGTCTTTTGTAGTTTATTTTGTTCCGATATACTAAATATAACTAAATTACTCTAGAATTTGTGTCTTATTTCAGTTTTTCTTCCCTCGTGACTCCTTTTCATCAAAAATATTAACATTAAAGTTTGCCTTTTTATCTCAAATTGAGTAGTTTTGATGAATTAAATTTTTTAGGTATATTGAAAAAAAAATTCCAGTAATTTAGCAAGTGTCATGTTTTACATGATTCTCCTTCAATACACTTCTGAGTATCAGATTCACCCTCAAACTGACCTGTTTATTTTCTCCACTGTCTTAAGTTGTCAGTTGTTCTGGGACACATACATACATAAACTGCATATTTGCAGCTATCCCACCACTTAAAATGGCCTCTCCGGCTACCGACTGTCATCATCACTGCTAGCAGTTCCATTTGAGGAGGTTTCAGAGTGCTCCCCTCTCATTCCTCATCACACCTGTGGGACTGCCATCATACTCAAGGCTAGTCCTTTCTGCCTGATGGAGATCTTCCTGTTCACTGCTGCAGCCTTTCCTTATGCTTGAAGTTTCTTGGTGTGATTGAACCCCTCTATGCACTGCTGGGAAACCTGCCAGTACCTCCATTTGCCTCTGGCTGCAGCCGCTGTGTGCCTCCTGATGTGGTTGTGTGGGCACGGAACACATTGAACACATCAGTTTGTGAAAATGAAGGTTGCAAACCACACACCACATTGGTGTACATTGACAGTGACGCAGAGTGAAACATCATTTAAGGATGGCATGTATAAATTTAACGTACAATAATAAAGAGTCTGAGACACAAGTGTATTGTAGAATTGCAGTGCACAGTATTACAGTACAGGGGAATGAGGAGACTGAAACAAATATGTACAAACAGGAAGGAAGGGTCTGAGATCGAAATATAATACACACACATAACATACATTATATAAAAATGAAAAGCAAAAAACTGCACATGCTGGAAGTTTGAAATAAGGATCCAAAATGCTGGGAACACACAGCAGGGCAGATGGAGATAAAAATGGAGGTAACCTTTTGAGTCAGTAATCATCATTGGAACTGATGAAAGGCCATAAATCCAAGAGGTTAACTCTGTTCCTCTCTTCACAGATGCTGCCTGACCTGCTAAGCATTTTAAGCATTTTTTCTTCTTACAATACATAGACATCAAATTGCATAGATTCCTCAGACCAAGTAATATGGCCTAGTTGTTTCACAGGAGTCTCTGCTCACTCTACATGAGCAGCATCTTTTGTTTCTCCTTCCTGAGATTATCCAAATTTGAGGAAGGATATTCTTGCTATGGAGGGCGTGCAGCGTAGGTTCACTAGGTTAATTCCCGGAATGGCGGGACTGTCGTATGTTGAAAGGCTGGAGCGATTGGGCTTGTATACACTGGAATTTAGAAGGATGAAGGGGGGATCTTATTGAAACATATAAGATAATTAGGGGATTGGACACATTAGAGGCAGGAAACATGTTCCCAATGTTGGGGGAGTCCAGAACAAGGGGCCACAGTTTAAGAATAAGGGGTAGGCCATTTAGAACGGAGATGAGGAAGAACTTTTTCAGTCAGAGAGTGGTGAAGGTGTGGAATTCTCTGCCTCAGAAGGCAGTGGAGGCCAGTTCGTTGGATGCTTTCAAGAGAGAGCTGGATAGAGCTCTTAAGGATAGCGGAGTGAGGGGGTATGGGGAGAAGGCAGGAACGGGGTACTGATTGGGAGTGATCAGCCATGATCGCATTGAATGGCGGTGCTGGCTCGAAGGGCTGAATGGCCTTCTCCTGCACCTATTGTCTATTGTCTATTGTCTATTGAAATATCACGTTGTTATTTCCCTCGACAACTTGCAGGAATAAGTTCCATATAATCAGGGTGAAGGGGATTCTCCCAAATTACCTAATGCCTTAAACGTTCACGACCTAATATTCATAGCCCTTGTTTTTGTCTCCATGAGGGGATGCATTTTCTCCACTGAAAGTACTGAAAATGTGGTGACATTGAAAAAAGGCTCCAAGACATTGATACAGTATGCAAGCATTGCACATACAAAATAAATATTAAAAGCAATTATATACAAACAGAAAGTGAAGCGTAGAGAGTACACATACAAATTGAAGCTGAAACAAAACGTACAATGATAAATACTGCAAATGATATGAAACTAATAAATATAAATACACCAGTAAATACAATAACATCTGAGACAATCAATAGGGTTGAAATGTGGGTCTGCATTGGGACTGAGATACAAATAAACAGGGTGATATGACCCGAGGAATAGCCCTCTTTTGAGCCTATATAATAAATAAAATTATATAAATAAAACAGAACATCATAAATTATATTTTCATATAAAACAAACAGAATAGAATAAATGTTAAAAGGACAGAAATAAATAAGTTTTTGGTCAATTGCACTAAATGCTGGTGATATTCTCTCCCACTGGCCAATGAGTCTGATGGAACCGGATGTTTGAGAAGCAAATACAACTAATGGCCGATACTCTTGCACAAGTCACACAACTGCCCATAGTTGAATTTCATCCTCAAAATGAAGGGCTCAGAACAGGGACACAATGGATGTAAGATATATCCATCTCCAATGAAGGATCTGTTTCAAGAGAGAAAGCAGACCCGGGAAAATTGCAATCATAACTAAACAAGCACATTTTTCATGATGGGTGGCGTGTGAGACAGAGGTGCTTCCAGCTGCACTCTGGGTGAATTCCCAAGAGAGGGGAGGGTGAGCAAAGTAAAGGTACAGCTCGCTGAGTAACTTGAAAGGACTTGTGCAGTTGTGGGAAGAGGGCAAGGTTGTGCAAAGTGCTGGATTAATCTTGCATGCATCTTGCATCTGGATTAATCTTGAATATCCTCCTTCTGTGCGATGGGTATTTTGTAATTTTGATATAAATCTTATCTACCCCTCTGCTTCTTATCACACAATTCTCAATTCATCTGGAAACCATATTTGTCCCACATCCATAGTGCAACTGAAGATTAACTGGTTGATTAAAAATTGATCCTACTTCCACGCTGTCAAAATAAATCCAAAGCAAAACTCTGTCTACTATTATAATATTGCCAGAAAGTGGATTTATGCTACATAACCAGAAAATTTCCAGAAATTGGACTAATGTGCCTTTGTACATGATGGGTCTATAAAGAAGGCGTTCTGAGATTGTGAGTTGTTTTTGTTTGACACCAACTAGTTTCGGCTCTTTTTCTTAGCTACCTTGGCATGAAAATAGGACAGTGTGTGCAATGAGTGTTGACAGGAGATAGGCTGCACTGTTCTGTTCCATGCCTTCATGCCTGGCTATAGCTGGGCTAACCTAGCTCAGAGTATGGTTTTAATAAGACCCTAAACAAGTGTTGGGCCTTTCATCATTTGAATTTTATCCTAATCCAGGGTTCAAAAGTGAAAGGCTGATGTCAGCTAATGCCTTGGCTCCGTGTGGCTTCTCAGTTATAGTACCTTGAGGGCTTGCCATCATCCTTGGAACTGATCTCTGGAAGGCTTGGCAATGGGACTCGGACTCGGGCCTTGGCTGCTGCCTCTTCTGCCACCAGATTGGAGGAGGTTTTTGCGGCTAACCTGGTGCAAAGACGAAAGAACATGTTATTTCATGGAAAGGGATCAATTCCGGTTCACACTAATTTGAAATCAATTGAATCCATTGTCTGTGATGAAAACCCCTTAATCAAAATGTTTAGGACATCTTACACCTGCCTGACCTGGCAGCAGGGGTAGCTGTTCAAGATTTCTTCAGCAATTTCATTTGCAGATGGGTGCCATGCAGATATTCCCATCATTCCCTGCATATCCAGTGCCTATCAAAAAAGCCTCTTAAGTGCCACTATAGTATCTGCATCCACAACCACCTTTGACAGCACGCTTTAGCCACCCATCACTCTATGTCCTATAACATATAGTATAGGAATTTACTGTAATTCTATCTGCAGCGTAGTCTTGAAACCCTGGATCAACCGGTAGCGGAAAATGTGGTCACTTACGGAAAGCAATTAAGGACAATGGTACAATTGGAAAAACAACTAAATAAAGGGTTAACACAAATAAATGGACACCTTTTATTGAGAGAGAAGCAATGGAATGAAAGGTTGGACCAAGAGAGGTAAAGAAATTCCACAACCCCGTAGTGAGAGAGTGAGTGTGATTGAGCTTGAGAGCGAGTGAAAGCGAGAGTGGGAGAGTGGGAGAGTGGGAGAGTGGGAGAGTGGGAGAGTGGGAGAGTGGGAGAGTGGGAGAGTGGGAGAGTGGGAGAGAGGGAGAGAGGGAGAGAGGGAGAGAGGGAGAGAGGGAGAGAGGGAGAGAGGGAGAGAGGGAGAGAGGGAGAGAGGGAGAGAGGGAGAGAGGGAGAGAGGGAGAGAGGGAGAGTGGGAGAGAGGGAGAGAGGGAGAGAGGGAGAGAGTAAGTGTGAGAGTGTGAGTGTGAGAGTGAGAGTGATTTAGGGAACAAACTGAGTAGGAAAGAACTGCAGATATTGATTTAGTTCAAAGACGGACACAAAATGCTGGAGTAGCTCAGCTAGTCAGTCTGAAAAAGGGTTCCGACCCAAAACATCACTCAGTCAATAGACAATAGACAATAGGTGCAGGAGGAGGCCATTCGGCCCTTCGAGCCAGCACCGCCATTCAATGTGATCATGGCTGATCATTCTCAATCAGTACCCCGTTCCCGCCTTCTCCCCATACCCCCTGACTCCGCTATCCTTAAGAGCTCTATCCAGCTCTCTCTTGAATGCATTCAGAGAATTGGCCTCCACTGCCTTCTGAGGCAGATAATTCCACAGATTCACAACTCTCTGACTGAAAAAGTTTTTCCTCATCTCCGTTCTAAATGGCCTACCCCTTATTCTTAAACTGTGGCCCCTTGTTCTGGCCTCCCCCAACATTGGGAACATGTTTCCTGCCTCTAACGTGTCCAACCCCTTAATAATCTTATATGTTTCGATAAGATCCCCTCTCATCCTTCTAAATTCCAGTGTATATAAATCTTTCCAGTCGTTCCAGTCTTTCAACATATGACAGTCCCGCCATTCCGGGAATTAACCTAGTAAACCTACGCTGCACGCCTTCAATAGCAAGAATATCCTTCCTCAAATTTGGAGACTAAAACTGCACACAGTACTCCAGGTGCGGTCTCACTAGGGCCCTGTACAACTGCAGAAGGACCTCTTTGCTCCTATACTCAACTCCTCATGTTATGAAGGCCAACATTCCATTGGGTTTCTTCACTGCCTGCTGTACCTGCATGCTTCCTTTCAGTGACTGATGCACTAGGACACCCAGATCTCGTTGTACGTCCCCTGTTCTTAACTTGACACCATTCAGATAATACTCTGCCTTCCTATTCTTACCACCAAAGTGGATAACCTCACACTTATCCACATTAAACTGCATCTGCCATGCATCCGCCCACTCACACAACCTGTCCAAGTCACCCTGCAACCTCATAGCATCTTCCTCACAGTTCACACTACCACCCAGCTTTGTATCATCTGCAAATTTGCTAATGGTACTTTTAATCCCTTCATCCAAGTCATTAATGTATATTGTAAATAGCTGCGGTCCCAGCACCGAGCCTTGCGGTACCCCACTTGTTACTGCCTGCCATTCTGAAAGGGACCCATTTATCCCCACTCTTTGCTTTCTGTCTGTCAACCAATTTTCTATCCATGTCAGTACCCTACCTCCAATACCATGTGCTCTAATTTTGCCCACTAATCTCCTATGTGGAACCTTGTCAAAGAATTTCTGAAAGTCAAGGTACACCACATCCACTGGCTCTCCCCTGTCAATTTTCCTGGTTACATCCTCAAAGAATTCCAGAAGATCAGTCAAGTATGATTTCCCCTTCGTAAATCCATGCTGACTCGGAACAGTCCTTTTCTCCAGAGATGTGGCCTGACCCGCTAAGTTACTCCAGCACGTTGTGTTTATCTTTTTGTCTTTGATGACTAACCTTGACCAATTACTGTTTTCCTTTCTGCATTTTGTGGAAACGTTACTCAGAGGTGTGATCAAAGTTGTAAAGACAGCAATTGCATACCTCATTGATATAATCCCTTCAAGGTAGATTTTGACATTTTCACCCAACAAACAGCGAACAATAGCCTGTTTCTTTTCTTATCATTACTTTTTTGCATATCTTTCATTCATTGTTCTTTATCTCTCTACATCGTCATCTATATCCTTCATTTCTCTTATCCCTAACCAGTCTGAAGAAGAGTCTCGACCTGAAACGTCACCCATTCCTTCTCTCCAGAAATGCTGCCTGTCCCACTGAGTTAATCCAGCTTTTTGTGTCTATCTTAGATTTTGTCATTATTGGGACACTGTGGGTGTTGAAAGAAGCAAGTGCTTGTTGTGGGCAGAACAATTCTTACTGAAAGTGTTCTTCATGGTTTTGTGTCAAAGGAAACCTAAAAACCTCACCAACAGGCCAACTGTGGCAAAAAGATTCAACAAAATCTGAAGTATTAACACTGTTTTGCCAACAAGGGTGGGCTGACTTTTAGGAATTCAAATGAATTAATCAGTGGGCCCCCTCCATACTGACCCCTTTGAAACACATTGTCCTGATCAAAGTGAGGAAAGGTCAGTATAATAGTTTAACAAAGCCTTCCTCTGTTTACGAATATGCAGTAAAATAATCATGGTGAAGACACTATCTCATCATTCTTTTGGCTCTGCCATCTTGTCCATCTAAAAAGGGAAGATTGTTAAAACTGCTGATGTAGGCAGTGTCCTCATCTGTTGTAATGCACGGAGGCTGTTTGTCCATTACATTTCACCCAATGGAATATTGTGACGTGCCATTCAAGAGAGAGCTGGATAGAGCTCTTAAGGATAGCGGAGTCAGGGGGTATGGGGAGAAGGCAGGAACGGGGTACTGATTGAGAATGATCAGCCATGATCACATTGAATGGCGGTGCTGGCTCGAAGGGCCGAATGGCCTCCTCCTGCACCTATTGTCTATTGTCTATTGAAACAATAAAGATCTTAAGGTCAAGGAACAAATTCCAGACACATGCCTATTACCAAACACAGCTTTAGCCTCAATGCCAATGCCACATCAAAATGACCTCAATTGCGATCCCACATCTACTAGTACCCAACCTCGAGGCCAAATTCACTTTCATCATAATTTTAACTGAAACCTCAATACCAACACTGCAAACTGAACCTGAATCACAACCCCAAATCTACGTCAACATGAAGATAGGCACAAAAAGCTGGAGTAAATCAGCGGGTCAGGCAGCATCTCTGGAGAAAAGAAATAAGTGATGTTTCGGGTCGAGACCCTTCTTCTGACTCTACTTCGACATGTCCTGATTCAAAACCTCAAACCCGTCATTGCTCAATGCTTAAGCTTACATCCATCCTAACCCCAACTCAAATTCAAATAAAATCCCATCTTCCATTAACCGTATCGATCTTACCATCCCGAACGGTCCCCGGTTTTTTGAGGTTCCGTATGAGTATTTGTTTTGCTTTGTTTAATTGAAATCATCTCATCTTTTTCCAACTGTATAAAATCTGCAATTACAAAGCAAATTAAATTAAACACCAGAAAGAAATATAAAAATAAGGTTAATGTTAAACCTATTTAGAGAATGTCGTGCTTAATTGAGAAGATATTCTAAATGTAACTTCATTCCTGTACAGTACTGGGTCACAGAACCAGATTCAGTGTGTGGCCTTAGATGGGTAGTAGTGGGATCGGTAGAGAGGTAATGCAGTCTGTGCATTGCTCTGAAATTATAGTATTCCTTCTTTGGTTCATTCACCAGTAACCTTTGCTGCACAATGAATAAGAAATTGGGGCTTCCGAATTAGCCATGCCTTGCCAAACTCTGAGCACCTACTCCTTGCTCATACATGACTCTAATGAGTACTCTTGTAACCTTGTCGGTGCCACCAAAAGCTCTTTGTGTATTTTATGTATTGTATTCAGAAACAAAGAATTACACTGCACCTAGGTACATATGACAATAAAGTATCACTGAATCATTGAATAATTTCACAACGGGAAGCAGCTGAAAATTACCGTAAGTCCGCTCTCGCTGTTTCCCCTCGGAAATGGTCAGTTTGTACGAGCCGCTGAACTTGCCCGTCTCCTCCCCCCGGTGCTCCAGGGGGATGTTGAACGTGATCTCATTGGAGCCAGCTTGCAGAGCAATGCAGCCCTCACCTGGGCAGCAAAACACAAGGCAAAGTCTCAGCGTTATGCACCATGTTGGGAGAAATGAGAATCACTTTGGAGCTGCAGGGAAAAAGCAGGGCAACGACTCTTTAAGAACTCTTTAGTTCTCTTTCTCTAAGAACAGGAAAATCTGCATAAACCATATTAATAATTGTTATTCCTATTAACAATCAACAAAAAGGAGGCCACTCAGCCCATCCTAATGCTGGCTCTTTCAATGCATCTCACTTCCTTGCTCTCATCATTTGCTTGTCATTTTTTTGCTTAGTGAAGTATTTACCAAATTCCTCTTTGCAAGTTTTTCTTCCATCTCCTTGCTCCACCTTTCATTCCATGTTGTTTTGTGAAATAAATTTCCCCTCTCTTTTCACTTAAATGTTGGATCTTTAAAGCAAAATGATTTCACACTCACCCACCTCTGAGCTTCTGGGACAAGGCTCAGCACCTGATTGTCCTTCCCTGCACACACACTTTGGCCACCGTTCCAAATTTCACATCCATATCCCACAGCCTGAACAAGCTACCCGTTGGTTAACAGTGGCAGGACCATCACCCCAACAAAGCAACTCAGTTATGCATTTACCCTTTTACTGCAGAACACAATTGCAGGCAGCAACACCCAAGGTCAGTCGTTATCTTGTGGAGGGGACAGTAATCCCCATAAATGATCACTCCCAATAACACGAAGGTATCACAAAATGCTGGAATAACTCAGCAGGTCAGGCAGCATCTAGGAGAGAGGGAATGGGTGACGTTTTGGGTCGAGACCCTTCTTCAGACTGAAGAATGGTCTCGACCCAAAACGTCACCCATTCCCTCTCTCCTAGATGCTGCCTGACCTGCTGAGTTACTCCAGCATTTTGTGATACCTTCGATTTGTACCAGCATCTGCAGATATTTTCCTACACTCCCAATAACACAGTTGGACAATGATTGTGAAAGTGTGAAAGATGGCTGTACATCCATACCTAACCCCTTCTAATATCCCGTTTCCAGACCTCATAAGTGCCAACAGTGAAAGAAGCAGCCTCTTATCCTTCCGCCCCCCACCCCCCTTCTAGTTCCAGAACACTACTCTTATGTGTTCTCCTTTCAGATGACTGGGAGCTGCAATCTGGATAGATGACAGTAGAAGGGCAAGAGTGCAGGCACACACACTCATTTTACCATCCCCTACCACCATCTCATCACCAGATGTAACACTACATCTAATTTAGCAGTCAACTAAGATACAGGGCCCACACACAGTGAAGCAGAAGGTGCAAGCGAACTCCAGCCACGTGTGGTATTGGCACCCTAGAGAGCCAGAGGAAGGAATCCTGCTGCAGCATGCATACAAAGAGTTTAGCAGATGCTTAATATTAGCAGGCCTGAGAGCAACTTCAAAGAGTCTGCAATGATCCAGCATTAATCTTGCATGCAACTTGGTGTACAACTTTGCAACAATGATGCAGAAGTTCAGCACAACAGGTCCTCTTCCTTTGCATGATAACTCAGCTTCCATTGAAGCAAAAGCAGAAGGCATCCAAAGGCAGCGAGCGGCCTGCTCAACACTGGTGGTTTGGGCCTCTTCAAGGCTCCTGTTTAATGCAGAAAATCAGGCGGGAGAATTGGTCTCTGGGCAGATGCAGCTTTGTCCCTCTGCTTTCCACCAGCTCATCCTGCTTAAGGTGTTATCTGTTCATTCTCTGTTCTGTTATAGTGTACTCCAAGGAGAATCCCTAATAAATTGTTTGTCTCTGTGTACGTCCGAACTATGAACTGCCCAGATTGCACAAGGGATTTCAGGGCCTTCTTTTTGTTTTTGCACTATATTGTTATTTTTTAATTTTTTGAACTTCTTTTTGTTGTTAATTATGGTATCTACTGAGTACTATGTTTACATACCTTTTGTCTTGCTGCAAGTAAGAAATTTCATTGTTCTGTTTCGGGACATTTGACAATAAAACTCCCTTGATTCTTGAAGTGTTCGGTGCAGAGTTTTTTTTAACAAGGGACAGAGTCTTTCAACTTCTGCCACACCACACTCCAGATTTCAAGAAATCTGGAAAGCACTAAAGAAGGGGTGGCACAGTGGCCCAGCAGAAGAGTTGCTGCCTTACAGCGCCAGAGACCTAGGTTCAATCCTGACCCAGGTCAATCCTGACTATGAGTGCTGTCTGTATGGAGTTTGTACGTTCTCCCCGTGGTATTTTTTCCGGGAGTTCCCGTTTCCTCTCACATCCCAAAGATGTGCAGGCTTGTAGGCTAATTGGCTTGGTAACATTATAAATTGTCCCTACTTTGCGTAGGACAGTGTTAATATGTAGGGATCACTAGTCGGCCTGGACTCAGTGGGCCGAAGGGCCTGTTTTCATGCTGTATCTCTAAACTAAACTTACAATCATACCAACAACTTGAAACAAACAATAACTACATGTGGTCATGGATCCCCTCCGTGTCACTGAGTCCACGTTTAACACTGTGAAGTTACAGAGAACGTGTTAGCTGAGCTCTAATGAGTGCCTCACTGACTGACGCCACTGTCTGCCAACTTTGCTTACTTCTGGTGGGCATTAGCTCTGTATGCGCTGGCCATCCCACCAACAGAACCACCAGCATGACTTGCACCCAAATGTGCCTGTGTGCCACAGTACACAAACAACACCACTAGCTCCCCAAAGCAGCTGAATTTTAAGTTCTTGGTTTGAATCACATGGGAGAAAGCTTCTGCCAGCACTGAAGATGCAAAGGGATGTGTAGCCACATTGTACTCAAACCCCGGCAGGTACTGACTGCAGGCACCTCCAGTCCATGGTCCCACCGACACACATTGCCCCACACCATTAGAAATATGCTCTTTGTCTTCGTTATCCTCTCCCACCCTTACTGCAATTTAAAACCATCTTGTTTTCTTCTCTCTTTCCCAATTCTAAAGAGAGGTCTATTCAGAACAAGGGGCCACAGTTTGAGAATAAGGGGTAGGCCATTTAGAACGGAGATGAGGAAGAACTTTTTCAGTCAGAGGGTGGTGAAGGTGTGGAATTCTCTGCCTCAGAAGGCAGTGGAGGCCAGTTCGTTGGATGCTTTCAAGAGAGAGCTGGATAGAGCTCTTAAGGATAGCGGAGTCAGGGGGTATGGGGAGAAGGCAGGAACGGGGTACTGATTGATAGTGATCAGCCATGATCGCATTGAATGGCGGTGCTGGCTCGAAGGGCTGAATGGCCTACTCCTGCACCTATTGTCTATTGTCTATTGTCTATTGTCTTTGACTCTGTTTCGCTTTCCACAGATGCTGGCTGACCTGTTTGGTGTTTGTAGCATTTTTTATTTTTAATCAAGAAATAGAGGGATGGGTCTCAACAGGGCCACGTCATCTCCCCTCGTCAAGTTTCCCCACACTCCTTGCTGCACTGCTCTGCACAGAGACAGTGAGGTCTCCACCTGGTATCCCGGGGTAAGAACTGCTGTAAGGAAAGTTGCTGCTCATTGAGACTGTCCACATACACTTCGTGCTTACCGTATGATTCATAGCTATCGGTAGACTTGACACAGATGAGGATGTGTTGGTCCAATAAATACTCTGGGTCAGAGATAATGGGTATTAACTGTAGGGAGGTGGGAAAGATCCAATATAAATTTGCAGGCAATAAATAACCAGATCCAAGAGACATGGAACAATGAACATTTCATATATTGATCTGTTTCATTTATATCTTTTATCCCCCACTTTCAAAGGCATTGACCCCTGCTGGGGAATGGCTCCTGGGCATCCAGGTTGCCCTGGACCATCTATCAGCTGTCAAGCCACAGCTGTGAGTCCAGTTGTAGCATTGGTGCCGTCATTCTGCCTCACATCATCCATTAAACAATGCCAGGTCTCCAGCTAGGATTCTTGTGGCATACAGTCTAAAGAAGGGTCTCGACCCCAGAACATCACCCATTCCTTCTCTCGAGTCTGAAGAAAGGGTCTCGACCCGAAACGTCACCCATTCCTTCTCTCCAGAGATGCTGCCTGTCCCACTGAGTTACTCCAGCATTTTTTGTCTGCCTTCACACAGAGGTAATACTTGCCCAGGATGTTCAGGGAGAAACTCTCCGATCTGAAGCTCAGTTTGCTCATTCTGTGAGACGTTTAAGCTTCAGAAAGGGTTCAGCCACAACTTCAACCTCCTTGACCTACACGATCTCACAGTCTCTAAACATTTTAACTCCCCTTCCCATCCCCAGACTGACCTTTCTGTCCTGGGCTTCCTCCACTGTCAGAGTGAGGCCACATACAAATTGGAGGAACAGCACCTCATATTTTGCTTGGGCATCTTACAACCCAGTGGTATGACCATTGATTTCTCAAATTTCAAGTAATGCCTGCATTCCCTCTTCCCAAAACCCCCCCTCCACTGCCCTAGTCATTCTACTAGTTTCACTGTTCACATCCTTGTATCCCTTTGTTATCACCTCTTCCCCAGCCAACAATGGGCATTATGGGCTCTGCCTTTCCTTGGTCATCTGTTGCCAGCCCTGCTGCCTTTTCATACCTCCAATTCCCTCCGCTCTACTTTCAGTCTGAAGAAAGGTCCCGACCAAAACATCACCCATCCTGAGCTACAACAACCCTTTGTGTCTAACTTCAACCTTACTGCAAGGTAAAGACCCCCATGCTTACAGGCCCCCATGCTGTTTGTTATTTGCTGGCTTCAAGACCAGCTGTAACCAGCAATTAGTCCTATCATTCTATCCATATCTGTGTCTCATTTGGTTACTGGAGGATAGGACAACTGATTTTTAAAAGAACTGATTTCTTTAGAAAGATGAAATGCTAAACTCAGCCATTGATAACAATAATTAGAAGCTCAGCTAGTTCTAGTTACCTCAGGGAGAGTACTCCATATGACAGCAAGGTTCTCATCTCTCGGCTCTTGGTTCTCACCTTCGGCACTCTTTACAGGATCTAGAAGAAGCACAAAGCTAGTTTAGGTTCTCTCCTGATGCAGAATGAAATCCACAGAAGTAGCCAGATACTTTTCCAGAAGCATCAGTGACCAGACGCAGTGAATGTGAACAGACTCTACTCACCCAATAAAACACAGAAGGCAACCATCTGCCATCTATCGATAACATTGGCAATGGTTCTGTTACTGGTCTTACTATGACATGGAAAAGGCCATTCAACCCATCAGGACTCTGCTAGATGCCAGCAGCGCAATCTCACCAATAATATTTTTCTTCTTATATCTCCACAGACCTGCACGTTTATTCATCAACTACCCCTTCTTTTTCCACTTACCTACACTTACGGCTCATTTATAGCAGCCAATTAATCTACCAGCTCTTGTTTGGGTGTGGGAGAAAACTGGAGAAGCACATGGTTATGGAGAAGGTGAACACTTCACATTGACAGTGCCAGAGGTCAGGACCAGTTGTGATAACTGGGAGACAACTGAGTTAGCTGCTGTGTCATCACTCCCTGGAGGGATCTCTGGCAAGGAGACAATGGATGATGGTGGTGGGTGTGGGAGGACATTTCACAGGCACATTTGAAATTTCAATAAAGAAGAAAATTTAATGAAACTATTTAAATCGCTTTTGGAAAGAAAAAGTTTAAATCGAACCATTTCTGCGAGGTCCTGGCAGCAATGTACAGTGCAAATGGATAACAGACCAGGCCTACACACAGACCCAAGTAAAGATCTCCATCTGCTGCGTGGATTGGGTTTAAATTTGGTGGGGGGGGGGGGGGTCATTGAGAGACGGCATTGAAAGTTAAACTCAAGGATGGTCTGTGGTCTGGGTTTTAGTCATGTGATCTGCTGAGCGGGAACACTGATTAAATAAGGCCTCCCTGCTGTGCATCCCAAATTAAGCAGGTCTCCTTTACCCTGCACCTACACAAACCTCGGCTTGCTTTGGGCAAGTGGCTTATAGTCTTCATGGGCAGTGAATGCTCAAATAGTGGGTAAGTGATGTCATTGCATGTCTGACAGCATTAATTAGTACAGGTATCAGGGGTTATGGGGAGAAAGCAGGAGAATGGGGTTGCGAGGGAAGATAGATCAGCCATGATTGAATAGCAGAGTAGACTTGATGGGCTGAATGGTCTAAATCTGTTGTCACTGCAACATTCGGATCAGAACAAGTTTCCCAAATTGCCTGACCTAAAAACAATGGAGCAGTTTATGCTAAATAACAGGATTTCAGAATGAACTGCTTTGCTCAATGCCTGGACACGCTGCACTGTGCAAAGTATTTTTGCTTCTATTGCAATTTGTGAAATAATTTCACGTTATAAATAAGTAAATGTATAAAACTGCCTACAGATCTAGATACACAGCAACGGACAGAGGAACACACAGCATCCACTTTCACACTTGACTGCAGGTGGGAAACGGGAAACGAGGTGTGATCTGTGAAACAACGTCAGGCTTTGGGTGAGGGCCTCTTCTATGAGCATTCTTACTTTCTAAGCAACTGGAGTGGAATTCAATGAAGAACTTTGTCTTGGATTTAGTTTTCAACGTGGCTTCACACTTGAGGAAATCGATTGTGCCTGGAGAGTCAGCATTGTTGGGGTCTGAGGAGTAAAGTTGACGTTAGTGAGATATTAATCATCAACATCAATCATTATGTTAGTGGCTGCACACACGCCCTTCATTTTCATTACTCTGGGATTGTAGTTTTCCTTCATAGGTTTACAGAGGCAGAGCAATAATGGAAACCATTTATAGGCACAAAATGCTGGAGTAACTTTGTGGGTCAGACAGCATCCCTGGGAAAAAGGAATAGGTAACGTTTCGGGTCGGAACCCTTCTTCAGACTGAAAAAGTCTGATCAAGGGTTCTGATCTGAAATGTCACCCATTCCTTTTCTCTAGAGATGTTGCCTGATCCGTTGAGTTATTCCAGCATTTTGTGTCTATCTTCAGTATAAACCAGATTCAGCAGTTCCATTTTATCTCTCCCCCCTTAACTCTCCCCACCAGCCCACCCTCTGCCGTATAAACACACCCTGTCCTGGACCATCTATCTCCTCATGACTCTGATTCTTGATATAGAAGTGTAGTCTGTCTTCCTGTACTTCATCCATTAGCTACTTTTCATGTGAAAGTTTAGGATTACAAAATGTGTTCTACTACCCCAGAGAACACCATCGTACAAGAGGTAGTTAAAATGAAGACACTCAGTTCTCTGCTCCCATTGTCTTCTCGCCATTAGCAGGAGAGCAGGGATGCTGGACCTAATCTTAGGTTTCTTCACAAAGGAGATTTAAGCCAGGTTTGTCTGGACTTTTCCTGTTACTCTGCAGAGCTGCGCTCCTTCCAAATCGCCCCCAGATCCCACCTGTAGCCTTTGCTGTTGAATTTCTTCACCCTTGTGTAAGTCGAGAAGTGGGCAAGACCGGGTTCTAGCTGCAGTGTGGCTCAGACCACCGGGGATTCTGCTGGTTTATGGATAACGTAACAAGGAGCATAAAGAAAGCAAGGTTAAGCCATTCTCAAGCCTGTTCTATCACTCAACAAAATCACATGGGAATAGGTCAGATGAGATGGTGTGATGTTCTACCAGACCATACCTTGATTCCTTTAAATACAGATATCTATTAATCTTGACTGAAGAAAGATCTCAACCCAAAACGTCACCCATCCATTCCCTCTACTGATGCTGCCTGACCCACTGAGGTACTCCAGCACTTTGTGCTTTGCTCAAGATTCTAGCATCTGCAGTTTGTTGCATCTCCAATCTATCAATCTTTATTTTGAATACAGTCTATAACTGATCCTCCCCAATCCTTTCGGACTGTGAATTTAAAAAGTTCATCACCCTCTAAGAATCTTTCCTCAGCTCAGACCGAGCTGGCAGACCCGTTATTTTATTCCACATTCAGCGAGTGTCTGTATTCTGTTGAGCTTGAAAGTACACGTGAGATAGCACAACAGCTACTAACCAGTTTTAGAAACAAACTGTGTCGACACGCCCACCTCAAAGGTTGCAAACACTGGTGAATGATCGCTGGTGACAATATCCGTGGTGCACCCTGCAGTGGAAAAAACAACAATTAGACAACAGATCTTTATCACAGTAACTGCACAGTTAAAATAACAGTAGGAGTAGACTTAATGGGCCAAATGGTCTAATTCATCTCCTATAACTTATGAACAGTGAGACCCGAGATCCTCAGAATTATTTTGTAAAATGCTGTGCGATTGAAAATAGATTTAATCTCAAGTACAGTAAAATTTCATCCATTTACCCAGTGCCTTGCAGAAAAGTTGGCCCCTGATATCCAGCAAGATTTTCATTAACTTCATCAATGATGTTCATTAAAAATTTAATTCATGCAAATGAACTCCAAAATCCACCGTTTCTTCTGGTAGGGACATTTAGTTCATGTATACACAATAACTTGTTATAGAGTTGGCTTCTTGTTTTTCCAGCCACATTTCTGGGATTAAGGTAGAGCTGAATGTCATGCAATACGTGCACAAAAGACACCGGATAATCCTGGTCATGCCCAAACAATATCTCACTTGGAAGCCGCACGTCTAATTTTGAGGTGGATGGGTTTTCAATGGGAAATGGTTGTTATCACATGAAAACACGAATAAAACAGCTTTCTTATGTGAGTTGAGGGTCCAATTTCTCAGCTAAGACTTGGGCAGGATTCATGATCATTTCAAATTCCACATTGTGAGTAAATGGTCTTATAAATGTATATCTATCTTCTGTTGCGATGGTGAGTTTATGGAAAGTACCAGGCTTCGAGGGATATATGGACTACTGCTATCTCTGTGCATCTGTAAAACGTGATATTATGAATAATCTGAGTTTGTGTGCCCACATTTGTGCTTTTGAATGCAGGTCCTTTCACACTGGGGCCTATGGACTAGAGAGCATGGTTGCCTTAATACCAGATTTTCTTGTTTACTGTGTATTCAATGTTCTGCCACATTAATTATGGGACCTTTTAAGGAGCCGTGTTAAATGCAAGCAGTTTCAGGACAAACAGAAACAAAACGTCCTTACCGTATGACTGACACATTACATGAACGTTGGGGTAACTCTTCCACAGAACACGATCACACCAGGATGGTAGGTTGTACTTCAACTGGGGACAGAGAAAATTGTTACCAATTGCCAGGACCCATCCTTGCCAACATGTGCCCCCACATTCAACTCTCGCTCTAACCCAATTTACAGGTGATTATCTCCCAACGCCACAATTTGTTAGACCTCTCTAAACTCCTCCAACAACAGCTAATCTCAATAAGTAAGTATACCAGTATTTATATAGTTAATATAGGGAGTCCCAATTGGCATATTACTGCACAAGATTAATCATATCAACAAATGAATGGAAACATTTCAACTTCAAGCAACAAGCAATCCCTATAAATGGTGGGGATGCACGTTTGGAAAATACATGTGCCAAACTAATTCAGGATAATGAACCAGGAAGATATGTGAGCAATAGAGTTGTTGCATGATAGTATAAGAAAATAACTGCAGATGCTGGTACAAATCGAAGGTATTTATTCACAAAATGCTGGAGTAACTCAGCAGGTCAGGCAGCATCTCGGGAGAGAAGGAATGGGTGACGTTTCGGGTCGAGACCCTTCTTCAGACTGAAGAAGTTTGCATGGATAGGATAGATAGAGCTGGTCTCTTCGTATAACCCTTGTTATCCATGCCCCTTGGTTTGGTCAGTAGGACACATTTCTAATCAGTGAGCCACAATCCTACTGAATGGTGAAATGGGTTTGAGGGATTGAAATACTCCTGTTCCTACTTTCTATTGTCTAATTCCTTCTTTTTAATATTGAATGGTGTAGAAAGAACTTTACTCTGTGTCTAATCCACGGAATCATTGACTAGACACTGTAAAGGGAGCTCAATTCTGCATTTAATTCATCTAGTACTTCAGCTCGGAGTTTGACGGCGCAATGTACAATGAGCGAACAACATTTCTCCACCAGGTTTTGTCAAGAGAGTGCGAAGAAAGCTTTATTCTGTGAGCAGTCCATGCTCAACCTGTCCTGAGAAAGTACAATGGGACAATGGAGAAGAAGCCTCACCCAGCATCAAACACGCTTTAGCTCTCCTGAAATGGAGAGAGCTTCATTGCCACGTTCTAGCAGGCTCAAAATCAGTGCGGAAAATGCCACTAGTAGAAAGAGCAATGCTTCTAATACTCACTCCTGTGGCCTTCTGTTTGGTGTAGGTGTACGTGTCCCTCTTGTCACGTTCATACCGATAGGTTGGAGGAAAAGTAATCTCTTCTTCTTCTGCAACATGAAAAACGCTACCTTAATTTTGTAATGAGAGCACATACGGTGCTGGAATGTAATTATTCCTATAACATGAATCAACTGGAGCAAGTTCCATAATTCAAACAAAGAATTGGTTCCTGATATAGTTTAGTTTAGGGATACGGAGTGAAAACAGGCCCTTTGGCCCAACGTGTCCACACCAACCAGCGATGACCCATACACTAGTTCTATCCGACACACCAGGGACAATTTATAGAAGCCAATTGACCAACAAACCTGTATGTCTTTGGAATGTGGGAGGAAACTGGAGCACCCAGAGAAAACCCACACAGTCACAGGGAGAACATACAAACTCTATACAGACAACACCTGTAGTCAGGATCGAACCCGGGTCTCTGGCACTGTAAGGCAGCAACTCTCCCACTGTGCCACTGTTATATGGGTGGCACGGTGGCGCAGCGGTAGAGTTGCTGCCTTACAGCGAATGCAGCGCCTGAGACTCAGGTTCGATCCTGACTACGGGCGCCGTCTGTACGGAGTTTGTATGTTCTCCCCGTGACCTGCGTGGGTTTTCTCCGAGATCTTCGGTTTCCTCCCACACTCCAAAGACATACAGGTATGTAGGTTAATTGACTGGGTAAAATGTAAAAATTGTCCCTAGTGTGTGTAGGATAGTGTTAATGTGCGGGGATCGCTGGGCGGCACAGAAGTGGGCCGAAGGGCCTGTTTCCGCGCTGTATCTCTAAAATCTAAAAAAAAAATCTAAAAAAAAATCTGCTTGAAAGTGCTGTCCGTAATATTTATTTCTCTTCTGCATCCTACCCCTTCAAACTTCTGTTGTTTGGGTATTTATCACTTTTAATGTTGAATAGCATTATGGATTCTGCTTTGACTATCACTCCCAGCACTGCATTTAACCCCAATAAGCTATTACATAAAAATTTGCCTGAATGCTCCTTGTTCTCTTATGCTCGCTTTGACACACCTTCCCTGATCTTGAATATCTCTTCCTCCCCCCTGCTTCCCACCCATCGGCCCTTGCAACATGTTCTTACGGAACTGGAGGAAAATCTTCTTATCATTCTGCTCGATCGTCAGCTGGTCCTTGGGCAACAGTTCCTGGTACTGCTGCTGCTTGATCTTCTCTACAATATTCTCAGCTTCCTGCAAAATAGAGATTTAATCAAAATGGCACCCTGCACCAAAATGCCCCAGTCTAAAAAATGTTTTATCACCTAGAATTAAAACAATAACATGGGTCACACTAATGAGATTTGTGGAAATCCCAGAAAGAGTGCATCCTCAGTTGTAAAGTTGCCAAAACGCTGTTGTCTGCTTCTCCTGAGTAATACAGTACTGTGGATCGGCACAAAATGCTGGAGTAACTCAGCAGAACAGGCAGCATCTCTGGAGAGGATTGGGTGATGTTTCGGGTCGAGACTCTTCTTCAGACTGAGGGCCAAGGGAGAGGGAAACTAGAGATGTGGAAGGGTAAGGTGTGAAAACAACAGTTCAAAGCAGACGATCATAAGTGATAGCAGACAACTATCATAAGTGATAGCATTCGGCCCATCAAGTCTACTCCGCCATTCAGTCATGGCTGCTCTATCTCTCCCTCCTAAACCCATTCTCCTGCCTTCTCCCCATAACCTCTGACGATGATCAAGGAAATGTAGAATGGTTCATTGTTAGCTGAAGGGAAGGTGACAACGAGGCACACAATCAGTAAAATTGATCAGGACAGAGAAACTAGTTGGAGAACTGGGGTGGGGGAGGGACGGAGGGAGAGGGAAAGCAAGTGTTTTACTTGAGTTAGTGTCAGTACAATGTTCCTTATCATCTATTGCAAGTTCTTGCAGCAGCCAGCATTCAGCCTCACTGGTGTGATTGTTGCCAGTGTAAGGGGGCATTTGCAGTACAAGTGCCATTCTTCTCAGAGAGAGTTGTTACTGTCAGTGATTGGATTGGGATAGGTTGTATGAGAGTGTTCCTACAAGGTGAGGGGGACCTGAAAGGCTGGTGATGAACACCCACATGTTCATTGCGCAAGGAAGCCACTGTGACCCTCCAAACTATAGCTTGGACTAGTTGGCATGAGGTTACTAGAGAGATTGCAGCAAGGCCAAAAGTGCAGCCATTAAATGTCTGCAATTTAGGGAATATGTTGTCAACACTGTCCTTTCACACGTAGGTCACACACTGTGTGATACAGTGGATTGCTTACTGTAATGTCACACATCGGGACTGATAGAAAACAGAGAGTCGCGGTGCAAGAACATATTCAGGCTGGAGATCTGTGACCAGTGGAGTTCCACAGTGATCTGTGCTGGAGTGACTCAGCAGGACTTGACAAAATATTACATATTAATGACTTGCTTTGACAATATCAATGTCCTGCCTTTAAGAGACTCCAACAAGGATACCATTATATGGGTTTCACCTGATTCGTGTGGTTACATAAGCAGACTACAATCATGTTTACTTTCAGTGACTAATGTACAAGGACACCCAGGTCTCGTTACACCCCCCCCCCCCCCCCCCCTTTTCCTAATCGGACACCAGTCAGATAATAATCTGCCTTCCTGTTCTTGCCACCAAAGTGAATAACCTCACATTTATCCACATTATACTGCATCTGCCATGCATCTGCCCACTCACCCAACCTATCCAAGTTACTCTGCAGCCTCATGGCATCCTATGACTTCTCCCAGCCTATAGACTTCACCCAGCATGTGGCCCTCACCCAAGCCCTGGCCCTCACCTGTGTTGGGAGTTCCACTCTGTAGTTCAAGTCTCCGAGCCAGAAGAGATGCGTGAACCTATTAGTGATATCAAATGGACTCAAGTTTTTGTCTCCAAGGTTAACGAAACGCAGGATATTGATGTAGTTTTGGTTTCGTCTGTCAAAGGAGAAAAAAGCAATTTATTTAAAAAACAGACTTTTCACTTTCATGCTGGGGTTTGTAAAATGTAGCAACATGTCTCATCATATCAAACACAACTCTTTGAACAAGTTTCCATTCACTCCCATCCCCTTGGTCTTTCACAATAGCCCCACAAACATTTCCACTTCAAGTAGATTAATTGGCTTCTGTCAATTGTCCCTAGCGTTTAGGATGCAAAACTGGGATAATATAGAACTAGTGTACGGGAGATTGTTGGTCGGCATGGATTCAGTTGATTGTTGGGCTTGTTTCCACATTACATATCTAAACTAAACTAAACCAAACTAGGGCGAATTTCATGAATTTAAGCGAATTTCAGAATTTAATGCAAAATGGGCACATTTCATGAATGAACCCTACATTCAGCAGGGCGGGCTGGCCTTAGTCACATGTTTTGAGAAACAACCTTGGCCAGGCTCAATTGCTGGTCATGGCCATGAAGAGAAAAGCCTCCATTATATTGGGACTTTCACAAATACAGGGCATCCCCAAGTGAACAACAGCCAAAGAGGTATCTTTGAAGTGTCTCATAGTGCAAGAAACACAACAGGTGTTTTTTTTTGCATGACCTGGTCCCACCAATAGCTATGAATGATTTTGGCAAAATCAAAAGCTTGCTGTATGGAATGATATTCCATAATCAGGAGGCAGCTTCTCACAGTACTCTCAATGCAACACTTCCATATAATCTCCAAGGGGAACTCCACAAGATCTTTCTCCATCAAAATCAATGTCTACTTTACCATCTCATTAATTGGCAGGTAACCAAAGAGCATATGCCCAACACGGTAGCGCAGCGGTAGAGTTGCTGCTTTACAGCGAATGCAGCGCCGGAGACTCAGGTTCGATCCTGACTACGGGTGCTGCACTGTAAGGAGTTTGTACGTTCTCCCCGTGACCTGCGTGGGTTTTCTCCGAGATCTTCGGTTTCCTCCCACACTCCAAAGACGTACAGGTATGTAGGTTAATTGGCTGGGTAAATGTAAAAATTGTCCCTAGTGGGTGTAGGATAGTGTTAATGTACGGGGATCACTGGGCGGCACGGACTTGGAGGGCCGAAAAGGCCTGTTTCCGGCTGTATATATATGATATGATGATAATTAACTAGTTTATAAAGATCTACATAAGATAGTGCTTCACTGTGCCATGTTCACTTCCACCCCAATACATTTTAAAGAGATAGAAAATGCCAGCAGTGCCAAAGGTGTTTCAGCAATCCAGCTGGTATCAAGCAACTGAACCATCCTACCATGAGCAGTCCTGAGCTACTATCTACCTCATTGGAGACCTTCGAACTATCGCTGATCAGACTTTATTGCGTTATCTTGCACTAAACATTATTCACATTATTCCCTTTATCGTGCATTTGTACACTGTGGATGGCTCGATTGTGATCATGTATTGTCTTTCCACTGACTGGTTAGCATGCAACGAAAGCTTTTTCCCTGTACCTCGGTACACGTGACAATAAACTGAATTAAAGGTAGATTCCTCACACCTACTGCCTCCCTCTTACCTTAGCTTCTTCCCACCTCCGGAGGTTAGGTGACTGTTGATAAATCCAATGGATGTGCCATTAAACATGAAGGACACGCCCACAGCTCCTTTATTACCTGAAAGAAATACAATCAGTAAATACAATGAGTAAACCAACAGTTAACTCAACCAATCAAACTGGTAACAATCTACTTAAAGTTATCAGCAGTTGGACACCATGCATCAAATTACCAGCTATTCTTATACACCAAAGCTTCCTACATTTTGATCAAACAACTGAGTACCCTAGACCTAATTATCAGTCATCTGAATATGGAGGTGCCACAGCCAACTGCAGTACTCAGTGGTTGTTCAAAATGTGAACAGGGAAAACTGCAAACGTGGTACCCACAGAATTGACAGAGGCAAGTCATCCATGTCCCCAAGAGATTGCCTCAGAGAAGGGAGAACCTTAACCAAACAGTGCATTGAGTCAAGTGGAGAGCTCACCATGGGATTCTCATCGACCAAGGGAGCTGGCAATAACAAGTGGTGGCCACATTTAGTGCCACATACTAGTCATCTAAATGCCCTACTTCCCAAAAGTTCACAACTTCCCAAAGTTTGATGCAATGATTGATAAATTAGGAATAACAGTGGATCTGGCAGCATCTTTGGAGAGCATGGATACAGAGGATACAGCAGGCTGTCCGACCCACTGAGTTTGCACCAACCAGTGATTCCCGCACATTAACACTATCCTATGCACACTAGGGACAATTTTACATTTATACCAAGCCTATTAACCTGCAACCCTGTATGTCTTTGGAGTGTGGGTTGAAACTGAAGATCTCAGAGAAAACACACACAGGTCACGGGGAGAACGTACAAACTCCGTACAGACAAGCACCCGTAGTCAGGATCGAACCCGGGTCTCTGGCACTGTGAGGCAGGAACTCTACCCGCTACGCCACCGTGCCACCCACGTGGAAAAAAACTTGAAAAAAATTACAATGTTTTGGTTGGGACCCTTACTTCAGACTGATTGTGATGGGGGGGGGGGGAGAGAAAGCTGGAAGAAGAGGGACTGGAAAAAGCCTGGTGAGTGATAGGTATATTCTGTCTATACCAAGCCAACACAAAACCTGGTGAAGGTTCATTATGTTTTAAAACAGTACATCAAGTGTGCTCCCCAACACATTTCCCCAAATGTTCACAATTGTCGTACCAAGAGCATTGGCTATTCCAGTTTTGACGCTGCTAGTAGAAATGTGACTGATCCGATTTTCATGTTTTGGTTTTGCCAATATAACTATCCGGATATTCCATAAGGTCTGTGTTGATATCTGTGGAGAGAAAGGCTACTATTAGTAAGATAGCAATGAAAACTTAAGTTAATTTCTTGTGACATATTTTATTTGTTGTGCATGGGGTGTTGGGGGAGGGGCTGTTAACGCCAAGAATCCTGATAGCAAAAATATTGATACAGGTGCGATTGGTGGATATTGTGGTTGGATGGATACATGCCATTTGTGGACATTATTACTTTTTGTTCACTTATTTAGCACTTTGCACCCTTTGTGATATATTGGATGTGTGAATGGATAACTAATTGCAACATGATCCAATAGGGTGGTATTGAACACATTTATTTCCAGTGGTGATGTAGTTGATCGGCCTTCGTCATTTGCCCAGTTTTAAGGCCCGGAATGTTATGTCAAGTGATGAAGCAAGCCTATTATTATAATGTGGTCTATACATTGGTTTTGATATGCACTATTTTGGCCAGTGTAGATTAGGTCCCAATAACCATATCCTTGCACTCCAGCACTGAATAATAGCAGAATTGGTCAAGTGTCGGATCTAATCCTGCAACAGGCACTTCCGTTAGATTTATCAAATCATAAGTTTTGTTCAAACTGCAAAGGGTGGTTATATGAAATTTTCATTTCCAGCTTGTATCGGAACCACCCAATCCTGATTAAAGATCAGTAACCTGCATGTAGACTATTTGTCTATCTATAAATATAAACTGATTGTTGAGTATTTCAAGCATAATCTTTTTTTTAAATTATATTAGGCCACTCAATGATTGTGTTGGCTCAAAAATTCCATCAGTACATCCTAACCTGTTCACTGGCAAGTTTTTTTTCACTATTGGCCCTGATGCGAATATACTCGGGGGGAGGGGGGGTAGCACTGAACAGGTTAAAGCTTGGAGTAACACTGACTTAACTAGCCCCTCTGAAACCCTGTTTCCCTTCCCAATGGAAGAAAGGACAAATACATTTCATTGTACTCACGTGCTTAAACTTTATATAGGTGATGTCCTTCAGAGTGGATTTGAGCAGCTCCACCCACTCCTTCTCTCCTTGGGTATCTTCTTGAGTGCCAATGATGTAAATGTCATGAGGAATGTCGGCAGCTGTGTCATCCCGAGTTTTTCCCTGGCCTCGGCATTGGAACCATGATCGTATGTCCGCAGGAGGAGAGGCATTACCTGAGCAACAGGTTGAATTTATATAATTGTCATTATCAGGAAAAATTTGCCACCAAACCATATCCAGTTGAAAAGTGACTAAAGGCTTGTTTAAAGAGGTCAGTTTTAAGATAATTATTTGGCACCCTTAAGTCGGACATAATTGCACTGAAGTTGGTGCAGAGATTTAGCAAGTTGTTGCCTGGGATGGAGCATTAAGGTTACAAAAAGAGACAGGGTTGACTAGAATGGTCTGTTTTAGAGCAAAGGAAACTAAAGGGAGACCTAATAGAAGAGTACCACATTTTAATAGTGTGGTCTTTCGGAAACTTTTACCCATGGCAGAGATTTGATGGCATAGATTTAAACTAAGGGTGTAAGAGATTTAGAGGGGATCTGAAGGATTTTATTTCCCCGGTAGGTGATTGAAATCTGGAACACACTGCCTGAGTGGGTGTTGAAAGCAGATATTCCTACAATATTTAAGAATTGTCTTGGCCAACACTTGATCATGGAAACTGATGGGCCTGATGCTGGCAATGGTATGAATGGGTGGTCAATGATCAGCATGGACATGGTGTGCTGATGGGCCTGTTTCCATGCTATGTATGATCTGATGATTATAACGAGGTGGAGAGGTGTTGAGAAACCTAAACCTCCAGGCGCTGTCAGTTTGAAGGCCACCAAAAGAAATTGAGGATGAGGAAGAAGCAGAGTGGTCAGTGAATTGTAGAACTGGATGAGGCAGGAATGATAGATAAGAAAGAGAGACACACATGAGATTGCAGATGCTTGAATCCTGAGGGTTTTTTTAAAAGCGCTAGAGGAACTCAGTGGGTCAAGCAGCACCTGTGGAGGGAAATGGAAGGTGATGTTTTGGGTTGGGATCTTTTTTCAGACTGACGTTTTTGGTCTTTGTTTTTACTGATCGATGAGAAATATATGAATTCAATAAAGAGATCAAAGCACAATGATGTGAATCTTAAAAACAAGGTGTCGGTGAACTGGGATCTAAATAAGTTCAGTGAGCACAAGGGCAAAAGGAGAGTGCACAATTTTAAATAGTTTGGTATTGTTGGGCATTGCAGACAGGAAACTCTCAATCATCAGGCCCCAGTATTTTTCCTTGCCTGAATTCCAGGGAACCTCCAGTCATTCCAGTGGTCAAACATTTAAACCCATAAAACTGCACGCACTGGTGTAGTTTGGGCATTGGGAACGTGCTGGAATTCCTGGAGAATTGCGGTGAGCTACCTCAAATGACTGTAGCCCTCGTAGCACTCTCTGCTGTAGGAATTTGAAGCAGAAAGGTGAATCAACCATGTTCAGTCTGATGAGTCACCGAGATGGTGCAAAAATAGCAGGCACTAGTCATTTCTTTTTTACTGATAGCATACTTTTCATTCGGGATTTTTAAGTTTTCTGGGATCTGGAATCCAAAGTCAGTAACATTATTACTGCATTACTCTACCTGTAACTCAGCACCAGTTCCATGTTGTTATCTCAGCATCATCACTACACCTGTGGCTCAGTTCCACTATTACCCCCATAGCTTAGTGCCATTACCATACCTAGAGCGGAGATTGCTACACATCCCTCCCCAGGTGATTTTTTAAACTATAAAAAGTTTTTAAAAAATAAAAAAATGTCCAAGCTACAAAGAGCCAAGCAGTTCAAGCATATTTATTAAATATGGATTGATAGGTAAAAGGTACTAATGATGATCAGTTGAATAACAGTGAGCTGGGAGTGTGTTATGCAGATTAATAGTGAGCAGATCACCTCCAGTTTAAATTCCATTTGGAATATTTTGGAGGACCAAGAACCAGACAGCATGTTACATTGGATAATAGTGAGGTGGGAGTGTGTAATGCAGAATAATAGTGAACAGTGTCACACTGGATAATAGTGAGCTGTGGGCGTGTAACACAGGATAATCGTGAGCAGGCTGTTACACTTTATAACAGTGAGCTGTAAGTGTGCTATACAGAATAATAGTGAGCAGACAGTGTGATGCACTGGATAAGAGTAAGCTGAGAATCTGTTACTCAGGATGTATGATAACCAAGAACTTGTCACACTGATGAAATGAAGTCTGAGATTGTTACCGAAGGGAAAATGTTCTGCTTGCAGTTTTGCTGAACACCCAGAGAATGTACTGCTGTAAGAAACATTTTCTCTCCAGTGGCCCTTACCCATGTTCCAGGTTCCAATGAAGATGTTGATCATGTCTGGTTCTGCAAAATCTGAATGTTTATTCTTCATCAGTTGCAGAAGCTGGCAGAACCCTTCCCGCTTCTGTTAAAAGAGAGGTGATGTACAGAATAAATCAAAGTAGCACAAACAGCTCCACTCGGCTCTTCGGAATCCCCAATGGCCCAACTAACAGCCTTGAAAGGGCCAGTGAAGGTTGCCAAAGTAAGATAACACGTTTCCTTGTCCGTAGTTGCAGAGCAATAGTGGGGTCAGGTGCCAGGTTGCACAAACCTCTCTGCCCACAATGACCTCCACCCCCCCCCCCCACTCCAGTTCCGAACACCCACTCCCACTCAACTCCCAGTCCAGTTTATCTCTCACTCAGTGGTCAGCATCCTTCGACTCATCAGTCTGAAGGTGTTGAATTCACAAGATTCTTCAGAGAAACAGGTGCAGCAAGCCTCCAAAGCTCACTGATATTATGTAGAGGACTCTGGCTCAAACTCCTGCATCATATCAATTTCTTGATCATTAACAGCTCCATGCAGACATAGGATAAGAGGCAGTAAACTGATGGATGGAGCTTTGGTCTACACATAACTAACTAAAGTGGTACCTGATGTGGGTGTCTTGCTTAAGATTCAGCTTTCACCTAGAACAATAGTAAACCCTTGAACAAAGGAGTACAAAAAAGTACACACGTTTACTAGACACGTTTACTAGAGTACACACGTTTACTAGGATGTTAAGCCAACAAAGGGTAACCTAAAGCATTGCCAAAGAATTGTGCTGTCAGGGAAGGATGGAGGAGAAGGAGAAACAGAGTATTTAAGAAAACAATTCTAGAGGAATTGATCTGGATGAATAAAAGCATGACACAGTGTAATAATGTCTGAGATATGGGGTGAAGAGATGAGTTAACCTGCAGGATGAGGACATTCGCACTGTTATAGTGAGTCACAGAGCTTGGACTGTGTTCTATAGGAAGACATTGATCTGGGAATGTGTTACACAGGGTAACAAAGCTGGAAATGTATAATACAGTACAATGAGCTGGGAGTGTATTGCACAGTGTAAGAGAGCAGTGAATCTCTTACTTGGGATAACAGAGTTAGAGGCATTGACGGACCAGAAACTATTAGTCATGAAACCCGAGGTAAAGGATGACAAAGTTGGATGTAATCAGCCCAGACCTCACTTTGGGGTGATAAAATACACAGACAATGGTGGGGTGCTCAGAACAAACCTTAGAGTCTGTGAAGACGTACTCCTTCCTCTGTGTCTTCTTTATCTCCGAATCAATGACGATCACCAACTTGTTGTGGAACTTCTGCGATTTGATTAACTGCAAAACTGAAACAAATATTTCCCATAAAAAGGCCAGCTGTTCACTTCTTTTGAGAGTCACAGTGAGCCTTTGCCCTTCTGATGTTACCAAATGAAGACAGGACCCAGACAGCCTCAGACCCGCTCTATTTGGTATATCTTACAGAACCTAGTGTCATGAAATACATCCAATGATCCTGCCTTCAGATTGTTGTTAAAACAAGGATGAGGATGACATTAGTAATACAATGACCAAGTGTTCTCAAGCAGTCAGTGGTCAAGATATATCAGGAACAATACCAATACTCCAGATACTAAAACATGTTACTAACCACATAGCCGGTGGACATCAGTAACTCTGCAGATGTTCTAGGGTAGCTAATTGTGTGAGTGAACATGTAGATATGTTGAGACAATGCAAACTGTAATACAGTACATGCACTTAAGTGGTCTGTTGTGTTAATAACTGTGCAGGGTTCGCACTCTGTCTCTGATAAAGTTGAGGCTTAAAATGGAAATGGCACCCCGGGCGTTGAGATGTTCGCAATGATAGGCCAACAAATATTTGCTTATTGCAAGGACATTGTGCACCAAACCCAAGGTCCTTTAGATTGTGTCATGTACGTCAGGGCAGAACCTGCGATGATAAACAGGCAAGGCAAAAATGTAGGTGCAGGTAACTGGACTTGGGCAGATAAAGGCATTGGCTGGGGAGCTGGGATCACATAGTTTGGAGGAACTGAGTTCATGGGGAAGAAGGCATTGACTGCAGTGGGGAGGTGTGGGGGGGGGGGGGGGGGGTGAGGGGGGGAGGTGACGGGGACAATGCGAGGAACAAACTAGTTACTTCGGGGAATCAGGCAATGAAGGGGATTGGCCTAGTAATTTGGGAATGGAGCACTGTAAAGTCAATGAGGGATATGAGGTGGGAGGGGGGTTGTTGCAGACAACAGTGGTCTGGAGAGGGAGACCATAATCACAGCAAGTCTTTGCACTTTATTTTGGATTAGGATTGCTTTCATAATACACACACACATGCATATTTTATTGCATTGTAAGATTTCCAGGTCTGTGAGCAAGACATGAGCAGATGATTTGGACAGTTCAGTGATGAGGGAGGGCTGCACTGTTAGACATGCTGTCCTTTGGAAGTAAAAGTGAGGTATGCTTCACATTTAACTTAGGCAGAGAAACCACCGGCTGGCATTATTCAAGTCAGAGATGGGGACTATTTGCAAGTGTCAACAGTTGTCCATCACCCAAGATCTACAAACAGGTTGGCTGCTCATTGCCACAATCCCATCTGTGGATCTCGGTCATGCAACAACTGACTGCCATGGTGCTTCATTGGTGTTTCTGATTGTCACAGTGGTACACGAAGCACTATATAAACCATTCTTTCCTTTCACAGAAACCAAGGGTCATCAACACCTAGAGGTGTCTCGCACTGCCAAAAAGGTCAAAATGTCATGCAGAGAAATAAGATAACATTTGACAGCAATTCTACATATACCATGGTAAACGGGAGATGATAATAAAGCTAAAGGTGGCCTGGGCAAACCGAGGTATATCATTGAATGGAGACTGAGGGAGGACTGTTGCAACTGACTATGCTGGCTTGATGTGTGACGGTCTTTGTAGAATAATAATGGGAGCAAAACTGCCCTGAGAAGTCTGAATCCAGTGGAGGGCAGGTGTGTTTTATGTGTACTGGAAAAAAAAATCATGAGAAGAGATGGAAATATGTAATTCTGAAGGCTGCAGGCCACATTATATAAAGTAAGGTGAAAGTGAGCATCCTTACTTTTGTTGTGACTGTAAAACTTATCCTCTGGGCCATCCCTTGATTTCTTGACGATTAGTTTTCCATGCTCTACATCCACTTTCAAATGGAGTTTCAAGAATATTCCAAAACTTTCCAATTTCACCTGAAAAACAAAATGGAGTCATCCTCAGTAGTAAATCCAAAATCTCTGGCTGCTCACTCTCTTTCTCCTCACTTGAGCTCTCACCAATCCAGGTTACTGGAAGGGAAAAGGTACTTGAAGATGCAGTGTGTAGATTGTAAGAGCAGAGGATTGAGGGAGGTTTAGATGGTGAGGGTGCCTGACAAGATCTCCGGACATGAACGCACGTTCTCCATAAGCTCACTGTGCCACTGACTTTGTGAATGGTACTGAAAAATTCAATTACTTACCTCAAAGGTCACTGGTGATATTTGTGATTGCTGGTCTTCAACATCCGTGTCTGAAACTTCAGGCTCGTAATCCTTCACCTGCACAAGGGGAATTGGCAAAAGAATGAGGCTGAAATGAATCAATCGGTAGGCTCCCACTTATTTCAACTCCTGCCCATTCCCTCTGCTCCCTAAATTGCTGAATTTTGTTGGACACGTGGGCTGTGCCACCTTTGATGGCCTGGGTATATTAGGGAGTAATCATTTCACTGCTTGAGTAACTCAGCTTCTTGGACTAATAAGCTACAGGGCAAATTAATAGGCTGTGAAGCAAAAAACTGCAGATGCTGGAAATTAAAATAGAGGGCAGCATGGATGCACAGTGGTAGAGATGCTGCATAACAGCGCCAGAGACCCTGCATAACAGCGCCAGAGACCCGGGTTCGATCCTGACCACGGGTACTGTCTGTACAGAGTTTGTACATTCTCCCTGTGGGAACCGCATGGGTTTTCTCCGGGTGCTCCGGTTTCCTCCCACAATTCAAGAACGTACAGGTTTGTAGGTTAATTGGTCTTGGTAATGATTGTAAATTATCCCTGGTGTGTAGGATAGTGCTAGTGTACGGGGATCATTGGTCCGTGCGGACTCAATGGGCCGAAGGGCCTATTTCTGCAATGTGTATCTCTAAACTAAATAAACTAAAATGGTGGAAACACTCAGCTGGTCAGGTAGTTGATGTGGAGAGAGAAGAACAGAGATATGCAGCAGTTCAATGATCTTTCCTCAGAACACATGGTATTCTGGTGCTTGTTGTTCTGATAAAGAGTCATCAACCTGACACATTAAGTCCATTTCTTTCTCCACTGCCTAACCTTTTGAGTATATTTAGAATTGCCTGTTTTTATTTTCATAGTTTGTGCGTTTGATCTTTGCTTATTAAAGAAAATCTGACAATAAAATTCTGTTAACAGTGGAAGTAATATGGATGTTGAATGAACCCAAATGATTTACTCATGCACTTTGGAGAAGGTAATCAATATTACAGTCTGAACTAAATATGGCTTCAGTCTTTGAATTATCCATTAATTCACTGTAACATGTTTTTGAATGTAATGTAGTTAACCAATATCTCCTTGACCTTTCAGGCCTACTTTGCAGCTTTTGAAATAATTAATGACATTTCTCCTCCAACACCTTTCTACTGTTGTATCAACTCATGATGCCTTCCTTGTTTTGATCCATTCAAATTCACCTAGTCAATATCCAGTGAGCTGCAATGGTTCCGTGTCCTGCTCCTATATGTAATTTCTCATGAGGTTTCATAACCTTGGCCACTCTGTTTCTTATCAATGTGCAGAATTTACAAATAGCATTCAAAAGCACAAAGTGAGGGTCCAAATACCTGCCTACAATATTTGCCACCATCTCTCTTTAACTCTCTGTCTCCAAATTATTATTATAATTGTCTGGCATCAATTTCTGAATGAGCAGAGATTTCTTCCAAATGATGATTGTGTTACGAGAAGCCATGGTCTTTATTTCCTTTCACAATCTCGGTTCTCTTGCCCCCGAGTCTATCACCTGGCCTGGGACTGTTGGCAACCTTGGAGTCAGAGTCAGCTCCATCACCGACTCAACCCATTTTCACCTTTGTCGTAAAGTTAAAAAAACTCGATGCTGGTAAACAGAAAACGATCGAAATACTCGACTGGTTAAGCAGCACCTGAGCAACACAGAAAACGTTTCAGGTTGACTTCCAAAAGATCATTGATGTGAAGTGTCAGATCCTTTTCATTCTCCATAAATGTCTTGCGACCTATTGAGTATCTCCAGCATTTCCTGTTCCCAGGTTTAACCAGTTTTAAACCATTGTCCGTGCCTTTGGTATTCCTGGACTTGACGATTTCAATGTGCTTCTCATCAGCCTCTCCTTCGCTCCAGAGCTTTGAGGCCATCAAAGAATCTAGGACTTGTATCTTAACCCGTAATCGTCATTTTTGCCCTTCACTTCTGTTCTCACTAACCTATATTGACACCCAAAAGCTCATCCAAATATCGGCCTTTCTCCCGATCCAGCCTTAACGAGACACAAAGTGCTGGAGTAAGTCAGTGGGGCTGGCAACTTCTCTGGAGAACATAGATAGCTGAAAATTTTGGCCGTGAACATTCTTCATTCTGACCGGAACCATCACCTATCCATGTTCTCCAGAGAAGCTGCCTGACTCACTGAGCTTTTCAGCGCTTTATATCTTTCTTTGCAAATCAGCATCTGAAGTTCTTGGTGCAAATTTAGCCTGTTGGTCATCCTTGAACTTAATCGCTCCATCACTACTGGCAATGCACTTAACCATCAAGGCCTCAAACTCAGAAAATCTCTCCCCAATACCTCTTCGTAACATCAACATGATGCCTTATCTAATAACTGAGCAGGAAGCATTTTCATGAGAAGTCAAAATCCAGGCTCGGGACAGGCAAGGCCGATGGTACTGTTCCACTTAGTTCATCTGGTAAGGTGCGATAAAATAACAGAAATCCAGAATTGACAGGGAATACCCCTGGTATGAGATTTGGTGTTGTACTGGGTACATATTTCTGATATGCATAGTAAGTGATCAAATGAAACCAGTACAGTACATTCATCATCACTCAAGGTATGGAGCATTGGATCATTACTTAAAGAGCACTTTGCATGTTCCATGAAAAGGTAATGAGTAATTTCACCACTGAGACACTTGGTAGCAGACCAAGGCTCATTTGATGCAGTGACACCAAACTTAAAACTGTAGCTCATCCGCCATCAGTCTGTAATGCGAGTCAAAGCATGGCGGAGGGATGGAATACGAAGACTTTATTATTCAGCAAACAAGGTTGGAAAAGTTGACAATAATAAATTAAAGGGAATGGTTTGTGAAGAGAAACCCTGAGTAGGAGCGCTGTACCACAGTCACTATTCCACAATAAACCCGATCTTATTCAATGTTACATTACCTGGTTTTCCATGGATAAGAGTATTCTGTTCAGTTCTGTAGCTGTTGAAAGCAGTTTTTTAATATTGGCTTCAGAGGTGATCTATAAGCAACCATATTGATCATTAATCTTTGTTTCACAGCATTACATTTGTGGCATTAATGATGGCATTACATTTGTTTATCGGAACTTCATGTTTGATTTTTCACCCAATTTGCAAGATGAGCCAAACATGGAATTCGCAGAGTGAAAGTGTCCAACAGGTGAATCAACAGGTGAGCTGCTCACTTTAATTCTCTCTAACTCTCTCTCTCTGCCCCATCAGAGCAGAGATAAATATGAGCAATCATGTAGAAAAGGTGAGCAAGTTCACAGAGAACGTGGAAATGCATTCATTGATTTCTAATCTGCAAAGTTAATTAACGTGTGAAGTTAAGTAGTCACCAGAGATGTGGAAGATCACCTTATTGTCTTGGTTGACAAGATGACGCCACAAAGCAGTAATATTTTATATTAAACTCCTATTAAAATAATGAAATTAGCCGTTTATGATCATTTCCTCTCATGGTCTATCTGTTCCAGCACACTGGGACAGGAACAATTAAATTCTTACTTGCTGCAGCTTTACAGTTACATTAAAAGCAACAATGCAATGGGTAAATATACAATAGATTATCAGATATTCCATGTAAACCAAAGCACAATAGTAGCATTACAGGGTCTGAAGTAGGGTTCCAACCTGAAATGTCGCCTCTTCCTTTTCTCCAGAGATGCTGCCTGACCCCGCTGAGTTACTCCAGAATTTTGTGTCTATCTTTGGTATAAACCAGCATCTGCAGTTGATTCCAACCCATAATAGTAGCAGTTTGGTGCTAAGGTAAGATTATGGTGAGGGTTGTGCAGAGGTGGCTCAACCTTTTCAAGAACAAGCTTGAAGAGCTTAGTGTAAGGTTGCCGTTTCAAAGGGAAATCAGGGATTGCTGTGCTCTTTGTTCACTGAAATGTGGCTCAACTGACAGTGCTATACAACCTGAGGGTTTCTCCATTTATTGTATGGACTGTTTCGAGTCCTCAGGCAAGGGAAAGGTGCAGCAGCATTTGCATTTTGGTCAATGCTTTATGGTGCACTGACCTGATGGTCTTAGCGCAATTCTATTCTCCTGACCTGAAATACCTGTTTATAGACTGCGGGAATTCACCTCTACTATCTTGTCGGAAGTGTACATTTTACCCCAAGCCAACACCAAGGTGGCACTGGGCAAATTATACTTGGTCAACAACTCACTTCAACAGCAAACCTTGCTGCCCTGTTCATCATTGCCAGTGGCTCCAATCAAGCTATCAAAATTATGAAGGGCTAAAATAGGAGAGTCAGTCTTTTCTTCCCCCCAGGGCAGGGGAATGTGGAACTAGAGGACACGCATATAAGGTGAGAAGGAAAAAAATTAAAGGAGATCCGAGAGGCAGGTTTTTCACACAGAAGGTGGTGAATATTTTGAACGAGAACATAATGGAGGCAAATAGAATTTCAGGGTTTAAAAGGCATTTGGACAGGTACTTATATAGAAAAAGGCATAGAGGCATTCAGGCCTAATGCAGGCAAATGGGAGAGGCATGGATAGGCATCAAGGTCAGCATGGAAGAGGTAGGACTGTTTCTGTGCTGTATGATTCCTTGATTCAATGATTCTCTGAATTACAAATGTAAATGGGCAGTCATTTGTGATCAAGTATAAAAGGTCAAAGTGCCACTGCTCTCAAGAGGTGGGGAGAAGAAATATGACATCAAGAGCATCCATTATCTTAGCAGTGTTAATGTAGCAACGCTTCCTGGTTGAATTGTACAATGCTTCCTCGATGAATTCGTAACAAAAGAAAATGGTTCGTAACAACAGAAAATGGTCGCAAGCCATTTGGGAAATAAAAAGCAACTGACCAAAATTATTGTGTTCTTTAACAAGGAAAAAGGGATAGAGATCGAGGGACCTTGGCAGCTGAAAGTGAGGTCATAATTGTGCAGTTATTAAGATGGGGTATGTTGAAGAGCAAAACATAAAAATGCTAAAAGTAAACCTTTACAGTGCTGATGGAGCATGTAAATGTTCATAATTCATAAGTGAAAGCAGAATTAGGCCATCAAGTGTACTCTGCCGTTCAATCGAGGCTGATGAATCTCATCCTCCTAACCCCATTCTCCTGCCTTCTCTATCTCTGCTTTAAAGATATCCTCCACAGCCTTCTGTAGCAGAAGAAGTTGTGTGAGACCAATGAGACCCTGTACTATTTTTATTGAAGTCTATGTCACTGGTTGCTGTGCATCAAAGGGGAACAATGTGCAACGTTTCAAATGTGCTGCAGCAAGATTAAAAATGAGATTAGTGTTCCTCTCAAAGGGAGGCTGATTTGACGTTAGCCGCAGCAGGAATTGTCACTTACTGCTGTAGATCACATCAGTCATCCTTGCCTTACAATGTTGGCGGAAGGGAAGCCGTGGTAAACCTGATAGAAACAGGAATTCAAGTTCTGAGGGGAACTCAAAGGATTTCTTAGGAAAGGTCATTGAGCTGAAATGTTAATTCTGTTCCCCTCTGTGCAGGTGCTGCTTGATCTGCCGAACAATTTGAAGCATTTTCTGTAGTTATTTGAGGAAGTTTCACTTATTCCCTTTAGTTTATTTTAGTATAGTATAGAGATACAGCGCGGAAATAGGCCCTTTGGCCCACTGGGTCTGGGCTGACCAACGATCCCCGAACACCAGCACTATCCTACACACTGGCGACAATTTACAGTTATACCAAGCCAATGAACCTGTATGTCTGGAGATGTGGGAGGAAACCGGATCACCCGGAGAAAACCCATGCAGATCACAGGGAAAATGTGCAAACTCTGTACAGACAGCACCCTTAGTCAGGATCGAACCAGGGGTCTCCGGCGATGTAAAGCAGCAACTCTACCGCTGCGCCACCTTTCTTTTGGTAAAGAGATTTTGAATTGATCCAACTAAATGATTCTGAAGGAAATCAATTAAACTGATCCTGCCAAACTTTTCAATGGGGTGAAAGTTAACAGTTGCAAGTTTATTTCAGGAAATGTTTTAATGTTGATAGAGGGAAGTAAATACATTAAGAGAAGTGAGCAACATGGGGTGGGGAGGAGGGTGGTGGTTTGGAGAGGTATCTAAGTGGTTGATCATATCAATAGGTTTTTGTGTGGTTTCTAGAAGCAGAGAGACGAGAGAGTTGCAGGCAACTCAATTCAAGCCGTTATCAGTGAGGAGAAGGCTGGAGTCAGAATATTTTAGGATGCAGGATCTTACAGAGTGCGAACGGGCATCTGTTAGGAAATTAAATATTGCTAATGCTCAAGATGTTGTGCGACAAGGAGTTTATGAATATCAGTCTGGACAGGAGAACCACACAAAATGCAACACAAGATCGTCACTGAATGATTCTGCACAGGTTTAAATTAAACAAGTGAGGATATAGATAAAAGTTAAACAAATCAGAGTTTTTGTGCATACAAAGGAGGGGCATTGAAGTCAACAATGCAGATGGGGAGGTTAGCAGATTCATTAGTACATCTTGGTGGAAGAAGCCATAGAATGGTATAGAGAGCGGGTGGGTAAAGGGGAATGGTAGCAGGTTGAGTAGAGGGCAATGGTGGAGATGGTGTTGGGTAGAGGGGAGTAGTGGGAGGTTTGGTACAGAGGGGTGTGGAGAGGTTGGGCACAGGTTGGGTAAAGGGGAGAGGTGGTAGGTTGAGTACAGGGGAGAGGTGGTAGGTTGGATAGGGAGTGGTGGAAGTTGGGTGCAGGAGAGAGGTGACTGGTTAGGTGCAGGGGATGGGCATGCTTAGTGGGCTAGGAGACAGTTTTGAGGGACATGGCTTGAAGATGCATACACTGAATTGATGAATATTAGTCATACAGACATTGAACACAAAAGTAGGCCTTCAACCAACCAAGTCCATGCTGGCTATACTAGTTCCATTTACCAGCATTTGGTTGGTGGGCTTCCATGCTTGGCAATTTAATTGCTGATTCAGATAGTTTTCAACTGCTGCGAGAATACCTATTTTCAACACTTTCTTTCCGTGCATTTCAGATTGTATGAACTGCATGAAAAAAACAAAATCCACAGATTCCTACTAAATTTGTTACTGCTCACCTTAAACATATCCCCTCTCATCTAACATGCTTCCATTCTGGGGAAATGTTTCTCATTATCAATGGCACTCATTATATTGTACACCTCTACAACTTCCCCGTCAGCCTCTTCCATACCAAGGAAAACGACCCCAACCTACTGAGTCTCTCCTCATAACTGAAACATTCCATCCCAAACACCATTCTCGTAAATCTTCTCTGCACTCTCTCCACTGAATTCATGCCCTTCCTATGGCGAGGTGACCTAAATTGCACAGAATACTCCATCTGAGATCTAGCCAAAGTTTTCTAAAGTTGTACCATGATCTCCATGTTTTAATATTCTCTCCCCTGGCTAATAAAGGGACTGGCATCCTGTCTGCCTTCTTCGCCACATTGTCTACCTGTGCTATCACCTCAAGGGATCTATACACAAAGGACCACTTCCTCAATGCTCCCCTGGTCCCCTACCATTCCTGGCATGTACGCGAGTCTCATGAGATTCCTAAAGTGCATCTTTTCATACCTATTGGGATTAAATCCCCTCTGCCATTGCTCTGTCCACTTTATCAACTGATTGATATTGTTGTCACCCAAGAACATCCTCCTCACTATCAACACCACCAGCAACTTTCACGTCATCACAAACCTAGTGATCATACTCCTATATTCAAATACAACTTATTAATGTTATGACAAACAACATAGTTATTTAATCCCTGGACTGATCTCTGTGATACATCACTAGTCACAGGTTACCCATGACAGAAGTAACCCTCCAGCATCATCCTCTTGTTGAGTTTAGTTTATTGTCAGGTGTACAGAGGTACAGTGAAAAGATTTTGTCGCGAGCTAACCAGTCAGCAGAAAGACAATACATCGTTACAATCGAGCCATCCACAGTGTAGAGATACACGTTAAAGGGAATAACATGAAAAACGTTTAGTGCAAAACCAGTGAGGTCCTATCAAAGATAATCCGATGGTCTCCAATGAGGTAGATAGTAGTTCAGAACTGTTCTTTAGTTGTGGTAGGATGGCTCAGTTACCTGATAAGAGCTGGGAAGAAAGTGTACCTGAATCTAGAGATGTGCGTTTTTACGCTTCTGTACTTTTTACCCGATGAGAGAGGGGAGAAGAGGGAGTGGCCAGGGTGCAATGCATCCTTGATTTTGTTGGTGGCCTTGCTGAGGCAGCATGAGGTGTAAATGGAGTCAATGGAAGAGAGGTTGGTTTGTGTGATGGTTTGAGACTGCGTCCACAATTCGCTGCAAATTCTTGTCCCATATTACCAAGGCAAATTTGTATCCATTGCTAACGTCTTAGATCTAATGAGCTTTATGACTATTCTTCTGCATTGTACCTTGTTATTGTCCTTACTGATATGTTGAGGAGAATGGTTAATGGGGCTTGTGCATGGTAAGAATGTGATAAGTGTATGTGAGGGCCTAGGTAAAAGGATTTTCAAAAAACTTGGTTCTATCTACTTTGGTTTTTAGAAGTATAAGAAAATAACTGCAGATGCTGGTACAAATCGAAGGTATTTATTCACAAAATGCTGGAGTAACTCAGCAGGTCAGGCAGCATCTCAGGAGAGAAGGAATGGGGAGGGAGGCAGAATGGCACAGCTGGAGGAGTTGCTGCCTCACTGCGCTAGAGACCCACCTCGGGTGCTATCTGTGTGGGGTTTGCACGTATCCCTAATGACCATGCGGGTTTCCTATGGGTACTCGAATTTCCTCACACATCTCGAAGACATGCAAATTTGTAGGTTAACAGGCCTCTGTAAATTGTCCCTCCTGTGAAGGAACTGGATGCGGATGTGGGATAACATAGAACTAGTGTGAACGGGGATCAATGGTCAATGTGGACTTGGTTGGCCCAAGCTTCCACGCTGGATCTTTAAATCAATCAATCAATCTTATTGAAACCTGAGGGGCTTGGCTAGTTAAATGTCAAGATGTTTCCACTGGTGGGAGAAATTTGATTAGGGGCACAGAGTTGTAAAGTTAGTGAAGGAGAGGGAGTCATTTAAAACCAAGATGCTTACGACCTTTTATCTTGGAGGGTGGTGGATCTCTGGAATTCTCTGCACCAGCGGGTTTTGCAGGCTGGATCACTGAAGGTATTTAAAGAGGAAGTAGGAACAGTTTTGAAAGATCAGGGAAAGGGGAGCTGTGGGTAACTAGCACAGAAGAGATGAGGACTGGGACAGCTCAGCTAGGACCGAGTTGAATAGTGAGGTGGGCTTGAGGGGCCGAGGGGCTTTTTCTTTCTCTTTTTAAAAATGTTTTTATGTTCTATGTTCACAGGTTCACAAGTCACAGGAGCAGAGAGGTAGGCCATTTGGCCCATCGTCTACTCCACCATTCAATTATGGCTGATCTATCTTTCCCTCTCAACCCCATTCTCCTGCCTTCTCCCCATAACCCTTGACACCCTTACTAATCAAGACTGGGATATGTGGAATTGTTATATCAATTGGAGCAGAATTGTCAGGCCCAAGTGTACGAAGTTAAGTTTCCAGAAATTCTTCTGTTGACAGACTTGGTGGCATTTGAAAACCACAGAGTATTGATTTACGGATGGTTTGACTTGCTACCATGTGATGCTGCAGAAGAATACAAGTCCCGGCATGTCTCAAGAAAGATCTTGGGGCACTCAATCCCCTTGGTGGTACGGCAGCTTTTACAATGAAAGTTGAACAAACATGAACACCTGCCTTACAAGAATCACGAGAAAGAAAAACAGTTCCTGTCGAAACCATCTGGTCTGCAGTCTAGAACACAAGAGTGTAACACAAGAAGGAGAAGCAGAAGTGGGCCATTGGCCCTTCCTGTCTGCTCCCTCATTCAATAAGATTGTGGCTGATCTTTTACTTCAGTCCCACTAATGCCATAAACATCGATTCCCTTAATACTCAAGATTCTATCAATCACTCTCTTCAATATATTCTGCAGTTGAACCTCCATAATCCTCTTGGATGGAGAATTCCAAATTAATTTATTGGTAAAGAGAATTATTTTTTCTTCTCTGTCTTGAATAAAATAGGAAGTAGATTGGACTTTATTGCCTTTAATCACAGTGAGGAACGAGGGGAGTCTGCTGTGGTGGATGTTTATGTTAATTTTTATGTAGTTGTGTGTCTTGTTGCTTTTTTTAGTGTGGCTGGATGGTAATTCAAATTTCACCGTACCTTAAATGGCACATGTGACAATAAACTGACCTTGACCTTGAGACCTTGAAGAACTGACCTCTTAATTTTTGGCGGTATCACAAAAGGCTGGAGTAACTCAGCGGGTCAGGCAGCATCTCAAGAGAGAAGGAATGGGTGACGTTTCGGGTCGAGACTCTTAATTTTTGGCTGTGACTCTTGGTTCTAGACATTCTAACCAGGAGAAAGATCAATTCCACAACCATGCTGTCAAGTTTCTTTGGAGTGTGGTACACCTCAGTGAGATACCATCTTATTGTTCTAAGCTCTTAAGAATAGTGGCCTGTCCATTTTATCTCTCTTTATATGGCATCAATCCGATGAAATGTGTACGTAGAGTTGGAGTAGGGCCTGGGTCTCCTAAGGTCATAAGTGATAGGAGAAGAATTAGGCCATTTGGCCCATCAAGTCTACTCCACCATTCAATCATGGCTGATCTATCTCTCCCTACTAACCACATTCTCCTGCCTCCCCATAACCCCTGACACAAGTACTAATCTCGACCCGAAACAGGTCTGAAGAAGGGTCTCAACCCAAAACGTCACCCATTCTTTCTCTCCAGAGATGCTACCTGTCCTGCTGAGTTACTCCAACATTTTCTGCCTATCATCAATCTGACGAACTTTAGCTGTCCTCCCTTCCTTATATGGATGGACCAAACCTATACTCCAGGTTCCAGATGCAAACTTACTGGGGCCCTCTATAATGGCCGCAAGATATTCAAGTCCTCTTGCAGTAAAGTGCCTTCCTAATTGATTGTTTTACCTGTGTGTAAAAACCCTTAGTCCACTTTTAAAAATCTCATGTTGGATTACAGAGGCAGCCATCTTGTCCCTTTGTCGGTGCTGGAGGAGGATTCAACCACTGCAGCACAGTTGGGCTGAGAGCTCAGTAGACAGCAGAATGATCACAGCAGACCACTCTTCAAGGGACATGAGCAGGAACTAATTACTTCTGCAATCTAGCATGAAACTATCTTATAGAGAGAGAGCAATGGCACCTCTAATGACTCTGGCATTGCAATGTTTCTTGCAATTTGACTAACTCCCACTAACAATGGCCTGCTTCCTTTATCATCGTTACTTTTTTGCATAGCTTTCATTCATTTCTATATCTCTCTACATCACTGTCTACATCTCTCGTTTCCCTTTCCCCTGACTCTCAGTCTGAAGAAGGATCTCGACATGAAACATCACCTATTCCTTTCCTCCAGAGATGACCGTCTGACCCGCTGTTACTCCAGCCTTTTGTGTCTAACTCCCACTGAGGTGTGCGTTGGCGATTCAACTTACTCCCTGGTGTTATAACAGTAACTGTATTTCAAAAACTGTAAAGTGGTTTGGGTCTGAAGTGACAAACACACTATGGAATTGAAGGTCTTATTTTGTAACAAGTGATGTAACAAGGACAAAGCTGTCTTTGCCATTAGGGAGCATATGAGAAAGTGTATGGAAAGGAAGAAATGAATTAAAACAGAGGAAGAGCTGGACAAGAAAACATTTGCGCTGTCTTCGGGGGAGGGGGGGGGGATGGAAGAGAGATTTGCTGGTACTAGAAGGCACACAACAGTTATGAAACACCAGCTTTGTTTATTGGTGACTGAAAACAAGTCACCGCAGGTTGCAATTAAAGAAGAGATTGGGGAGGCATTCCAGCTGCTCCTTGTACATGGTTAATCTCGGGGGGGAGCGTTGGTTAGGTGTTTGTGTCTAGTGGATTGGGTTGTTGTCAGCCATAACCAGCAGCGAGACGCAAACAGAGTGAAAGTGAGGAACACGGCGCATGCAACTCACTTGGGACTTTGCAAGTGTTTTTCGACGACCTTACTTTCCGATCTAACGCGGACACAAAACAGGGAGCATTTCCAATATTTATCCCACGGGTAGGAAAACACGGTTGGTAAATAATCCATATATGGAGAAGACAGGGATTCTCCTTGGCATTCCTTCCATTGGCCGAGTTTAAATGTGCCATCTATGGAATCATTAAATTGTAAAATCCTTATAGCGAAGAAGGATGCCCCTTGCCCTATTTAGTCAATGCTAGCTTACTTGAAAAACCCAGTTGGACACATTTCATTGTAGCACTGCAAATGATATATCCAGAGGTCCCTACCCCATGTATTTTCATGGTGAAGACATTGTAATAACTATCGAAAATCTAGGTGTTAAAATAATCTCAGGCGAAAGCAATGAACACATTTTCCATCCAACATTGTTCTCCATTGTGGATTACTCAATGTTCATTTTCTTCATTAGTGGAGTTTAAATGTTCTATTTGAAACAAATATTAAACAGGTTCTGGAGGTTAAAATGTAATTGTCCTTGTCCTAAATTTTAAACTGCATCTTAAAGTGTATTTCCAAAACCCATTCAACGTTCGAATGGTCATTGTTTGCATTCAGCTCAACACTTTAACTGTACACGTCACCACAATACCAGACCTGGCTCTGCACACTTCCTCCAGGTAACGGCTGATTGTCAAGCAGTCGCTGTGATGTCTCAAGTGTCAACATCGTCTGGATTAGCTCACTGAAACAAATGCAAACCCAAATGATAGACAGAATGGTATTAACTACAACCACAACCCTTTATGTTATACCGTAAGCAAACAGAATAAATTGGAGTCATGCAGCACGAAGGGCAAGGCAGTAGAAGTATAAATGTTATGCTCTCTGCATGCAACTAGCGCATTGTCGAGAAATGCAATGATCACAGTAACAAAGAAGGCTTCTAATTCAACGCATGAAGGCGCTATATATTGTGATATTAAGCAAATGACTGATGTTTGATGTGTGCTGAATTAGCTGATTCTAATCAGGGTGCAATGATTGGGCTCAATCTTGTGAAACTAAACTCAGTCACGGGTTCTCTTCTTTCTCAGTGTCACTCCTGTTGGAATGCACAAGTAGAGGAAAGAAAGCTGGTTAATCTGATGAAGGTCATATTCTTGATCGGATGTATGAGAAGTCTTTTCATATCTGGTCTTGGGCACGCTGTCCTCCTGCTTTGCTTATGGTAAACCCTCTGCATTACGACTGAGTCCACTTCACAGTTTAAGGTGAGAAAGGCAACATTTGAAGGAGACTAGATCAAGTGGACCCATTGGGCCCAAACCTCTCCTGCATTGGTGCAGCACCCTCTCCTCCCCCCTCCCCCTGTCCCCGTCCCCCCTCCCCTCACCACTCCCCTCCCCCTTCCCCTCACCCCCTTCCCCTCACCCCCTTCCCCTCCCTCCCCCTCTCCCCATTCCATCCCCCTCAACCCCCCCTTATCCTCCCTCCTCCCACCCCCCTCCCTCCCTCCCTCTCCCCTTCCTCCCTAGGAGATAGATTAAAAAATTTAAATGTGAATAACAAAAAATATAGCACCGAATCCACTGAAACCAGCACCAAAGGGATGAAGGTGAGTAATGTGGGCCTACAATTGTTGCGCTATCGTGTACCGTTTTGGCTGTAGTGCTGGACAAGTTATTTTACACAGAGGGTTGTGGGTGCCTGGAACATGCTGCTGGGGTGGTGGTGGAGACAGATATAATAGTGGCATTTAAGACACTTTTGGAAAGGCATATGGATATGCAGGGAATGGGGGATATGGATTATGTGCAGGAGATAAGAAATGTCATGGCATCATGTTGTGCAATGACATTGTAGGCCGATGGTCCTTTTCTTGTGATGTTCTATGTAAGGGAATAAAGGGAAAGTGTTTCCCAAACTGACAGTTGGGGCAGTCCGTTTTCATCTTTGCAAGCTTTGTCTGCCCCTCCTCTCTTCCAGCTTTCTAAACTCCCCTCCTCCCCCCCCCAACACAATCTGCCTGAGGAAGAGTCCCAACCCAAAGCGTCACCTGTCCACGTTCTCCAGGGATGCTGCCTGACCTGCCGAGTTACTACACCACTTTGTGATATTTTTTTTTTTAACACAAGACAAAGAAGCAGAATCTGCCTCAAAGAACTAGCACTGAACCTGTTAAGATTTCACCTCAGTGACTGATCAATGGTTGATTCACACCATGAGTTTACACTCATCCTACCTGTTGAGACCTTTGGTGAGTAATCTGAGCAAGAGCCTCAGTTGCCACAAATCCGTGTTTGTACCATTTACATCTTCAGCATCCTTGAGCACATCCTTATCCACAAAGTTACGAAGGGCCTCATGAAAACCTTCTGGAACTCTGGAGTACAGGATAAGCAGACTGAGTCCATGGGATACACACGGCTACATTACATATACAATTAGTGGCTTGAAGTGCTTTATTTCATTTCCCCTCACAGGAACAGTGAGTTCCCTATTACATAGACATTCATCACTAATCAGTGACCGAAAGGTAGCTGTCATTGGGGATGGCATGACCGATACCAACAAAGCCCTCAGCACAGTGGGTGTTAGAGATTGCATAGAGAGACGTTAGACTCTGATATTATGGGATTTTATTCTTAATTTGTTTTCCAGGCCCTGTTGTCCTCGTTCCTCAAGTTGTTCAAAATATTTGCCCATTTGTAGGTCCACCTCTCGCCAGCGATTCCAGTATTTTCTGGGGACATTTCCCAGGAGCTACGTATTCAGTGGCCCACACACAATGGCTCCCCACCGACTCTGTTAACTTTATATAGGTTCACATGGTGACAATGGTGTTTGACGGGTGGATGAATAACAACTAGCTGTTAATATACTTGGGGCTAAAGGGCTGTCGTCACGGTGATGGGCTCATTAGGACAGAAAGGTGGTCTTCAACAGTGGATTGCCATATTCAGAAACACCCTAGCTGGTAGTGAAAGACGTGATCTCTGGAGTAGCTTGTCCCATCCTTCCCCTCATCTTCATTGGGCAGTGATGGGAAGCAATGAGAGGAAAACATCACCTTGAAGGGATGAACCTATGAAAGGGTTTCCTGGAAAGACAAGTTATTCCAAGTGACGTTGGCCTCGAGTTCAATAGACCAAAGTCCTATCACTCTATCATTTGATATCTTTTGATAGTTGATATCTTCCCCAGTGAATGACAATCTGAAGGATTGTTCCCGAAGGCCCTTTGAACCAAGCCAATATATTTTCATTGGGTTCATCCTTTGCTGTAGATATGCACTGGATGGTGGACATTACATTTTACATTGAAAGAATAATTAGACAAGCATTTGTTTAGGTATATCGCAGCGGAAGACAGTTCATTAGCCACAAGTGCCAGTAACTGTTCACACCGACATCCAACATCATTGTTACCACACTGTGCTACATCTGAGTACATGTGTGTATGATGGGAGGAAGGATAGTGTGTATGGGACAGTGGGCCCTCGTATGTCCTGGGGCAATGTCCTAGCAGATACTTGTTCACCTGGACAGGCTTAGACCTGGGACTGGGTTGAATCCTGCACAGCTTTTGAGATGGGGAAAGCAGGGACTGGAAGGTATACAGAGAATATCAGAGCTCAGCTTCTCCTAAGCAAGCACCCACTTCATAAGTTCAGAGGAGCAGAATTAGGACATTCGGCCCATCAAGTCTACTCCTCCATTCAATCAAGGCTCCCACCCACTCCAGGTCTGTCAGACCGCCATTCTCAGCGATTGAATGACTACTTACAGTGACAACGCTGCTGCGTCCACTCCTTCAAGGCGCTGTGCGAGTATCTTATTGACCAGGGACTGGCTTATATCACTGCTGGTCTGAGTGGGGGATTCCGTGACATCCGCAGCACCTTTAAAATACCAGGAAAGCAGCGATTAGGATCACCTCTACGCAATGATAGCAAATAACAGAATAAACCTTGGCTGAAGGAGACTGGAAACAGCCAATGAACCGAAGGAACATCTCCTGAGTTCTCTGAGTTGCACATGCAAGGGGGAGGGGCAGTAATTGGGTCATTGAGCTCAGCATTCTCCTCCTGTCCTTCAAGACAGATTACTTAGAAAAGTGCACTAATACAATTTGGCATTTGCTTTCATAGGTATTGCCAGCAAGTCAAGCAAAGCTCAATACCACATATGCACTCTACCTAAATCCAGCAGAGTTCTACATGACTGAGATCCTACAGTGGAAAACCCATTTCATGGCTGTTCCTATTGCAATCTACTCAAACAAATAAACTCATCTGAGCTACACCACTAGTTCATGCTCTTCAATTTTGGACAAGCATTTCCAAATAGAGTCAGCAGGCTGTTTAAACAAAGGCGCCACTGGAACTGAGATCTATCCTGCCTTCAATTACCAGAGGCACACACATGATTGCCTGCCCCGTCAGGGCAATGAGAGTCATTATGGTGCCCAACCTACTGCCCAGCCATTTTTGATTCACCTAACTTTGGCACAGACGGAGGGTCCCTCCTTGTCCCAATTACTCAGGACCTCATCAGGCCTATTAACTTCCGGAGGAACTACTGAACCAGAATTCACCTGGAACTCACTTACGTATGTGAGGCGTTCAACAGGGAATGATCAGAATTCACTGGCAGACACTGTGGCACAGCTGGTTGAGCCACTGCCTCACCGCACCAGTGAACTTGGTTTGACCTTGACAACAGATGCTGTCTTGGTGGAGTTGGCATGTTCTCCTTGAAACTGTGTGGGTTTCATCCTGGGGCTTTGGTTTCCTCACACATCTCCATTAAGCGTGTGTTGGCAGAATAATTGGCCACTGTAAACGGTTCCTAGTGCAGAGGTGAATGGCAGAATCTGAGGAGAGCTCATGGGACCGTAGAGAGAATAAAATTGGTTAGGGTAGGGTTAGAGTAAAAGAGGGTGCTTGCTGGTCAATGTGGTTTGGGTGGGCTGTGGGCCTGTTTCCTTGCTGGATCTCTGAATGACATTAATAGCAGTTTAAAAATCAGTCTCCTTTACCTGCTTCCATCTCTGGGCTCTCCAACTCCTCCACTCGCTCCACAGGGTACCGCAGGCGAGTCACCAACCCCATGTTCTCCAGCATGTAGAATTCAATCAAGTCGGGCATCTTTTCAAAATTCTTCGACTTGATTCCCGCGGAGGCCTGTGTACAGATATGCAGTGTTAACCTGAAGCATCAGTAGTTTTAGTCGTTGCACCTGTGGTGTTTACCCCCCACCTCCCCCCAAGGTCCCATTGTGCCCAGAGGCCTTTGGGTCACCCATTGAGTCACCCAAGATTGTTGATGTGCTCTGCTTCCAAAACACAAGGGCTGACTCCAGTCGACACCTGTTCCTTTTCCAGTGGAAAGGAAACATCATTAGCAAGCAATCAATAACAAAGCAGCCTGGGGCACATCTCACGAGGCCCTCGGGATTTATCCACCTTCCTATAGTCAAAGTTATATTTCTTCAAAACCTTCTGCCTAACTGGCAATCTCATCCCAAGAGAGAGCTCAGTGTGAGAGTCTTTTTCAGGAGTTTGGTGTCAGGCATGGGAACATTGTGGTGGTCAGCTGAACATAGCTAACAAAGGAACTTGGGCATCAGTGTTGGTGATTTTGGTTTGCAGATTCTACCCATGCATTTGGAGGATTATACAAAGGCAGCAATGCTATTCTTTTTCCAGCGCCTGATGTTCATCATCCAAGTCATAGAAGCATATAGGGTGGTTGGGATTGCTGCCGACTGGCTGGCTATGAATTTCATACCAGGTCTGGAGTATTGTACTGGTGGTCACTTTGTGACACAGTTGTGTATAGGTAGAAAAACAAGAATACAGACATGATGGCTCCAGATGTGTGTAACATTGGCGTATATTACATGTAGATACTGGTCAGTCACTCTATATTTCCAGGATTATGTCCTCCTGGATACTGTATGTAACACTGGAATATAGTTCTGTCACTGTGTAACAGTGAATCTGCACAATGAGTAGAGATAAGTCAATATGTATCAGTAGGTTGCTCTACACTGGGTACAGATCTGTCATTGTGCAACAGTGGGGTACAGTTTGCAGAAGTCTGAAGAAGGGCCTGGACCCAAAACATCACCAATTCCTTCTATTCAGAGATGCTGCCTGTCCCGCTGAATTACCCCAGCATTTTGTGTCTATCTTCGGTATAAACGAGTATCTGCAGTTCCTTCCTGCACAGCGGAGTGCAGTTGGTCTTTAATGCTGGGATATATGCCGAGAGAGTAGGGGATTTGTGACTGGGTAACACCCTGTGACCCTGGGGGACGTAACAGCTGCTACATATGTGCCGCAGGTCCAACTGGGGATTCAAATATCTCTTTTTAAATGGCTGGTACAAGCATAACGAGCTGTAAGATTCTCGAATGACCATCCCTGCCCTTGCCTTTGTTCCAGATTTTACTCTGGTCAGAGACAGGCACTTGCATGTGACAGTGAGGGACTCGTAGATGCGGCTGACCCCATCCCCGGGCACTTTCCCCTGTGACCACGCGAGATGCAACACTTGTCCCATTACCCCCCCCTCAACTCCATCCAAGGACCTAAACAGTCTTTCCAGGTGAGACAGAGGTTCACCTGCACCTCATCCAACCTCATCTATTGCATCCGCTTCTCCAGATGTCAACTTATTTACATCGGCGAAACCAAACGCAGGCTCGTCGATCGCTTCGCTCAACACCTGCGCTCGGTCCGCGTTAACCAATCTGATCTCCTGGTGGCCGAGCACTTCAACTCCCCCTCCCATTCCCAGTCTGACCTTTCTGTCATGGGCCTCCTCCAGTGCCATAGTGAGGCCCACCGGAAATTGGAGGAACAGCAACTCATATTTCGCCTGGGCAGCTTGCAGCCCAGTGGTATGAACATCGACTTCTCCAACTTTAGATAGTTCCTCTGTCCCTCGCTTCCCCTCCCCCTTCCCAGATCTCCCTCTATCTTCCTGTCTCCACCTATATCCTTCCTTTGTCCCGCCCCCCCTGACATCAGTCTGAAGAAGGGTCTCGACCCGAAACGTCGCCCATTCCTTCTCTCCCGAGATGCTGCCTGACCTGCTGAGTTACTCCAGCATTTTGTGAATAAATACCTGTCATTTACAATGATTTTTGCATGGGGTCAGGGAGGAAATTTGCCCAATTTCCCGACTTACATGGGCGAGAAATGCTTGTGCCATGACAGTCAGCATGTTTACAAAGAAAAGTAGCGCTTTTGCCTTTTCCCCAAGTGTTCTGTAGTTTTCCATTTAGAATTGACCTCTGAATGTAACTATGAATTACATTCCTCTGAATGTCTTTGAGATCTGCATTGCCTTCAATAAAATAACCATATTTTCAGAACAGAAGCTGCAGTATATTTTCTACTTCGTCTTTAACTCATTGGGCTTCATAAGGCATTCCTTACAGGCCCTGCTCACCTGCTCGCCAACTACTAACCGCATCCGCAAGAAGCCTCAACCACAGGCTTCACCCACAAGATGGATCACCAAAAATCCCCTGGCACAATCCGCACCTACATTAAGTTCCATCAAAATCCCCACCACAAAAGCCCCAGCCACATCCCTTTATGCCAGAACATAATAACCCCTAATAGCCAGTGATCAATTCTTCCCACTAAAATCCATGATGGCTTGCTTGGAAAATGCAGAAAGGCATGTTCCAAAGAGTTCAAAAGTGCATTGTAAATTGTAATGAAAGTGCATTGTAAATGAAAATAAGAAACAGTGCTTCATACAACCCTGTTGATATGCTTCATACAAGCAAGTTGATTTCATTTAGTGGTTTCCTTATACAACCAGGTCTGGATAAGGAAACCACTAATTGAAATCAACGGGTTTGGCACAGGTGAATGTGCGTGTCTCCCAACAAAGGGCGAGTTTGAATAATCACTTACCTGAACAATTCAAAAAGAAACCTAAACATTTAAATGAGGAGAGTAACAGAGGAGAAAATAGTTTTGCTCTGGTAGCAGCAATGGCAATAATTTCCTATTGATTTTGAATTGTCATCAAATAAAGATTGTTCATACACTTTAGTTCAAATAAAAACGCTGCTATCAGCTTCAGAAGTCCCTGCTCTGAAAGAAAATGCCACCCTGGGAATACCGGACAAGGCTTGGATAGTAACTGCCTGCATGGTGTTGGAAGGGAATACCAGAGGGAGGCAGAGAGTTTTGTGATTTGTCGCCCTTAGTCAGAGCAGGAAAATTAGCAATGAGTCTTATTTTAGATGTCACATGTCAAGCATTAAACATGATTTCTAATCAGTTGAACCAGATGCATCTGCAGTCAAATAAGCCCTTTTACTAAAAATAAACCTGGTGAAATTGAGCTGTGGTTTCTAATTATAGATCAATTTCTTCATTTGTTGGGTATCTCGTAGAATATGAAATGGTTTAGTATTTGCTCTCTGTCCTTAGGAGTTAGAAACATGTATGGCCAAGGCCACCACTGAAGGCTTGGCTCACTCGCTCTGGTTTACTGCTGCAAAAGTGCTTGATGATTTTTCAGATACAATACCATGGACGCACCCATAATTGGGTGCAGAAGCCCCCTTCTACTAGACATAGCACATGATATGTTCACCTAGTGCGAAGCTGCAGGCAATGAGGCTTTTAAAGGAACACCAGGGCACTTCCCTCAGTGTGCAGGTGAATGTTTGTCCAAGGCCAAGACAGGTAGGTTCCTAGGTTTTCAAGCCAAGCTGGGGTTGAGGCTAAATGCCAAATCAGCTGCAATTTTGTGGAGGCACAAGAAGATAGCTTGCTCCTACTTGTTGTCTAATTATCTAGAATTTCCTTTGCTCATTTCTGTACATGCGAAAATAAAGTACCTTTGAACCATTGATTAAAGAATTTTCTGGGCTACTTTCACACCACTTTATATGAGGTAATGTATAATTAGGCTGGTTGATTCCTTAGGTTGCAACAATGGCCACATCTCATGGTCCAAGTGGGTAAAAGGTGCCACAGAAATATAAATAAGAAAAGCTACGAATCATTTTGCTGAATACCAAGAATAAAGAAACTAAGCCTACCAAAAATTAAAGTAAGTTTATGAAGAATCACTCTGTACGCTAATCGTAATGAGAAGGGGAAAGTGTATTCAGTAGTATCTCCTGATTATTAGTTTAGCTTAGAGGTGCAGCACAGAAACATGCCCTTCGGCCCACCGAGTCTGCACCGACCAGCCATCCCCACACATTAACACTATTCTACACCCACTTGGGACAAATTTTACATTTATACCAAGCCAATTAACCCACAAACCTGTACGTCTTTGGAGTGAGAGAGGAAACCAACGATCTCGGAGAAAACCCACGCGGTCACGGGGAGAACGTAGAAATTCCGAACATACAAACAGTCGGGATCGAACCCGGGTCTTTGCGCTGTAAGCAGTGTAAGGCAGCAACTCTACCGCTGCACCATTGTGTAACTGTGACCCACAACTTTCATTTGACATCCTATTTGTATTAAAAAATCTAGACTAATTCAGAGTATGAATGCATAGGCCAGAATGAAGAAATTATATTTATATTTATTATGATGAAAGATTGGCCCTACAATGCAGTCCAGTGGAAGGAAACAGTGCAAGGAAGCGGATAAGATCTTACATGACTGTGCTGAGTCAGAGGACTAGTTCATATTCATGCAGTCTGCAGCCAATTTGAATGAGCTTGCTTCTGCCGTGACTGTCTTCATCAGTATATGCTTGCCAAAGGTGTAAAAGAATGCGTGCGAAAGAAGACTATCTGATTATTCTGCAACTGGAAACCATGGATGAGCCATGAGATCCAGTCCATGGTGAAGTCCAAATCTGTGGCCTTCAGGTCGGATGATCCCAAACTGTGCAAGCAATGTATGTACGACCTTCACAAAGCCATCAATGATGCCAAGAGAAAATTCAAGACCAAGACAGAGCTCCAGTTTAACCACAAAAACACCAGTCGATTGTGGCAAGGCGTGCATGCTATAAAGTGCATTTGGGCTGTACTGCTGACAACAATATGTCCTTCCCTGGTGCATGGTTTGAACAGAAGGTCATTGGAATATCACCAGGTGGCGTCGACAATGGCTGCCTCTCCAACAGTCTGTCTCGTTTTTTTCCTTCTTTGTTGTTTTTAGTTTGTTGTAAAATGTATATTTTAGTGTACTTTTAGTTTTGTATTATGTGGGGGGTGGTGTGGTTGGGGAAATTTATTTTATCTCTTTCCTCGACGGAGATGTGACTTTTTCCATGTCTTATCTCCATCCGCACTGCGGCCTAACATCATTGAGCTGGCGGCCTCTTGCGGAGAATCGAATTCGGGAGCTCCAACCGCGGGAGCCTGCAGGCTTCAACATCGTGGAGCTCGTGGTCCCTTGATTAGGGACCGATTTCGGGAGCTCCAAGCCCCAGGAGCTTCACCACCCCGATCGCAGGAGCTTCACCACCCCGATCGCGGGAGCTTCGATCGCCCTGACTGCGGATAGTTCGACTCCCCCGACCGCGGGAGAAAAAGGAGGAAAGAAGATAGACTTTATTGCCTTCCATCACAGTGAGGAAAATGGAGGAGCCGCTGCGGTGGATGTTTATGTCAAATTTTATGTAGTTGTGTGTCTTGTTGCTTTTTTGGTATGACTGTATGGCAAACCAAATTCCTCGTATGTTGCAAAACATATTTGGCTAATAAATTACGATTATGATTATGATTTTGAATAATGTCACACGCCTCAACAGCTTTGAGTCACCTGCACCCACGTCAGATCGGCCTTCATGAAAGTCAACCCACTTGAAGCCACAAGCACAATCCCCGTCAGAATCAAACTTATTGACTGCAGGTCCATCTTCAACACCATAATTCCAACCAAACTCATGTCCAAACTCCTGGACCCATAGCCCAACACCCACCTTTGCGATTGCATTCTTAACTTCCTGCCCCACAGAAAGCAATCAGTAAGGATACATGACAAAACATCCTCTGAAATAAGTCTCAACACCACTGTCCCACAAGGATGCATTCTCTGCCCCTTACTACACTCACAACTGCACAGCCAAATTCTGCACTAACTCCATTTAAAAGTTTACAAATGACCTGATAATGGACCTGATTGCGAAAGACGAGAAGGCAAAGAACAGGAAGAAGATAGAGAGCTTAATAACGTGGTGTCAAGACAACAATCTCTCCCTCAATGCCAGAAAAACAAAGGCGCTAGATATCGACTTCAGGAAGTCGGATCGAGTACACGCCTCAGTCGGCCTCAATGGTGCTGAACTGGAGATGGTCGAGAGCTTCAAGTTCTTAGGTGTAAATATCAGCGACAATTTGTCCTGGTCCAACCACAATGACATTATGGTTAAGACAGTACACTAATGCATCCACTTCCTCAGATGAGTAAGGAAATTTGACAAATCCGCAATTGCTCTCACCAATCTCGACAAAAGCACCCTAGAAAGCATTCTATCAGGATACAACACAGCTTGGTTTGGCTAATGGTCTGCCCAAGACCACAAGAAATTGCAGAGTCGCGGACAAAGCTCTGTCCCTCACACTACCCAACCTTCCTCAAACCCCCCCCCCCCCATTAACTTTATCGACACTTCATGCAGCCTCAGGAAAACAGTCAACATCATCAGGGGCACCTTGGTCGGCATGGACAAATTCGAGCCACGTTCCTTGTTCCATCCTGTGTGATTTTATAACTCTCCGACATACCCTAGTCATTCCCCCTTCTCCTCTCTCCCATCGGACAAAAGGTACAAATGTTTGAAAGCAGATACAAGAGCAGATACAAGAGCAGATCCAAGAGCAGATTCTTTCCCACTATATTTAGACTGCTAAATGCACTTCTCATAAGCTAAGGATATATTACTGATCTCCTAATCTACTCTTTGTAGCCTTGCACTTTTTTTGTTTGCACTTTCTCTGTAGCTGTAGTAACACTATACACTATATTCTGCACAAAATGCTGGAGTAACTCAGGTCTCAGGTAACTGAAGTCTGAAGAACGGTCTCGACACGAAACATCACCCATTCCTTCTCTCCAGAGATGCTGCCTGTCCCGCTGAATTACTCTCTGCACTCTGTTTTCCTTCTCTTTTTGTACCACCTGTGGTCACTATTTATGGTTTGTTTGTACTCATGTGTGATATGCTTTACCTGGATAGCACACAAAAAACCTTTTCACTGCATCTCAGTACATGTGTCAATAACAATAAACCAAACAAAGCTTTATAGGCTTTTAAACAGACCACGGAAAGTGACCTCATAGAACCATAAGCCTATAAGCAGACAGGAAAAGGTTATCAAGGGAACGCCTTACAATTGCATGGATGTGGCCAATTAACCTACAACCCTGCATATCTTTAGAATGTGGGAGGAAACCAGAGCACCTGGTGAAAACCTGCTCGGTCACAGGGAGAATGTACAAACCCCATATAGACAGCACCCATAGTCAGGATGGAACCCAGGTCTCCTGCACTGTGAGGCAGCAACTCTACAGCTGTGCCACTGTGCCACCCAAACTGCTCCCACATTATGATAAAACCTGTAGGACCAGTAGAAATGCCACAGAAAGTACTCAGCCATAGTGAAGCTATAAATAGCAGTGCGAATAGGAAGGAAAGTTCAACGGGTATTGCACTGGTGAAACCACAACTCCAGATGCAAACTTAAATTGCTCAGGTACCACCAAGCCTGCCTCTCATCACAACTTTTACCGTGGCTGTGTCACACAATGATTGCTACTGTATCTTAGATTTTGGTTTAGTTAAACAGACTGGAGGAAAAGACAACCACAGATGCTCAACCACATACAATAAAACTAGTTGGAGCATTTTTACTGAACACTTAGTATTAAGGATATCAAATGTCTTTGTAGTATCTTTAAAGTTTCAAGTAGTTTCTTCCACACCCAACTTTCATGGCAATTTCAACCAAACCAAATGATTGGCCTCTATAAGTAAATCCCATTGGTCTTGATCTGATTGAAAAGCTCGTTTTCCACCAAGCAGACACACTTTGAAACTCAGAGAATGCTGTTAAGAACCTGTTCTCTCTCAATTATTCTTTTTCTCTCCAATGTCTGACTCTGAAGGTCCTAATACTTTGAAGAAGGGTCCCGACCTGATACATTGTCTGTCCATTTTCGTAACAGGTACTGTTGACCCGTGGAGTTCCTCCACAGTATATTTTATACTCACGATTGCAACATCTGCAGTCTCTCCATGTATCTCCCCAAATATCTTTTGAACGTTGTTATCGTACCTGCCACAACTGTTTTCCCTGGCAGCTCATTCCAAATACCCACCACACTTTGTGTGAAGAAGTTGCCCCTCAGGTTCCTGTTAAATATTTCCCCTCTCATCTTAAACCCATGCCCTGTAGTTCTTGCTTCCTATCCATGAAATATACTTTGTGCATTAACCCTATTTATTCTCCTCATGACTCCCCCCACTCCTCTACAAGATCATCCCTCAGCCTCCTATACTCTAATAAAGCTCTACCTTGCCCAACCTCTCCCTATAGCTCAGTCCCTCAAGACCTGGCAACATCCTTGTAAATTCTTCCTGCACTTTCCAACAATGGCATCTTTCCTATAGCAGGGGGAACAAAACTGAACACAATACTCCAAGCATGGCCTCATCGGTAACTGCAACAAATGTAACATTAAGTTCCTTCTGACCCTTTACGCAACTCCTTTCATTGTCGCCTTTTTTTTCTCCTGGGTAGCTTAGCACTTGCTTTCCCTCTCTCTCCATCGCCTCCCCCTTCCCGGATCCCCCACCAATCTTACTGTCTTGGACTACATTCTATCTCTATCCCGCCCACTCTCCTGAAGAAGGGTCTCGACCCGAAACATCACCCATTCCTTCTCTCCAGAGATGCTGCCTGACCCGCTGAGTTACTCCAGCTCTCCACATGTTGTGGTGCATACTGGTCCTGGAAGATGATCAACACACCAGTGGACTTGGCCTTGTCCATTTCCAGAGACATCCATGCAGGAACATATCCTTGGAGAGGAGAGCCAGTTGGGATAGATGGACTCCCCCAGTGGTCCACTGTCTGGGCCTGTGAATGGCCATCTTGGTCAGGCCCAAAAGCAGACCAACTTGCCGCCCTCATAATGGTTGCCCAAAGTTCAGGGGGTTGGCACTGAAGTGTGGGCAGAACTAGTGGAGCAGCCCACTTAAACAGAGATGCATTTTGTATATACAAGACAGGTCACCTGAGAGTTTGTGAAGTATTGGAAAAGTCTATTGCACTGGTCTGCACTGAGTAACCTACCTATGGGGTCCCAAATGGAAAACAAGGAGGTATCCCATTGAGGAGCCCTCCGTGGAAAGCCCACTCACTCAATATGTTACAGTGTCCAGACTGCAAGCAAAAAGAAACTGCTTGTTGTAAGGTAGAATGGGCCCCAAGAGCTTTTCCAAGAAAGGGCTCAAGTTGTACTGGGTACAGGATCCCTGGCGACCCCTGGTACCACAGCAGAGGCCAGCAGGCCTGTTTGGGACCTTTAGGAACCATTTCGACAATCCTGTCCAGCAGCCCTGCTGAGTGATAATTTTCACTTCCAACTCTCACCAGTTTGCCAGCCAGGCTTCCGACGCAAGATGCAACTGGTCACCCCTGAGAGTGGACATTTTAAAATTTAGAATTTAACATTTAGAGACATAGCAATGGAAGCAGGCCCTTTGGATCACCAAGTCCACGCTGACTATCGACATCTCATTCCCACTAGTTCTATGTTATGCCACTTTCTCATTCATTCTCTGCACATGAGGGGCAATTTCACACGGGCCAATTAACCTACAATTCTTTGGGATGTGGGAGAGAGCTGACGCACCCAGAGGAACCCCACATGGTCACAGCGAGCACACTCCGCACAGACGGCACCCGGGGTCTCTGGCGCTATGAGACAGTAGCTCATCAAACTGTGCCACTGTGCAGAGTGCTCCATTTCTTCTCTTCCCTCAGGGAGTCTACATTCCTATGACCTCCCGGAATAGAACCTTTCTCCAACTGAACACCATGAAGGATGCAGTGGAAACGATCTGCTGGCATTCACACTTCCTCTCCAAGGCAACACAATCTGTCACTGTGAGGAGGATGTTATTGGCATTAGGCAAGGGACAACCTCATACCTGGCCTGCACTGAGACTAACTCCTCACCCACCTCTTCTAAAGATGTAGGATTCTCCCAGATTGCTTTCTGAACACTGCTTTCCAAAACAAAAGCCCCACTATCATAATCCCTTGAGCATTATCCATACACTCCAGGCAATTTTGGGAGGGCTATGTGCAAAGGCCAAAAGGGTATGCAAAGGTTTTGCACATATTCTCGTCAAGGCTCAGTACCCAGGGAGGTGAACTTGCCTCTTTTAACCTGTGCCAAGGAAAGAGAGGTTAGTTTCTTAACGAGGGAGTGATTGACTCACTAAAAATGTTGACTGTCTTGTGTTAGAAAAATTGCAAACTATGAAGTTAAATTAAACTCTGTGGATAAAGAATTGTGGGATGTAAACTCAGGTCACAGGCCTGTAGGCCCATTAATTTTACTACTTCGCCATCAAAGCCCAAAGAAAGACTCATATTCATACAGCACCTTTAACACTTCCAAGATACCTTTAAAAAGCTCCTCAGTTCTGTCAAGCTAGTTTTAATCTTGGAAAATTGGTGCAGTGCAGACCAATTTAAAAAAATCAAAGATCCAATAATCAACTTTTTGTTTAATGGGAATCACAGTCAGATTATTATAGAAGAATACCAAGAGACATCTCATTGAGCAATTTAAACAGTGAAGTGCTCGCTTAGCATGGTTGGATCATTAGTCTAGACTGGTGAGCGGTGTGGGATGTGAATGCAACTCTGAGTTGGAGGCAAGAGAGCTATCACTGAGCCACAGGCCACATGGCTGGTGAAACTGGACGGCCCATTAGACAGCTATCCCATGGATTGATGAACAAGACTTGAGGCAATTGTGGTTTGCATGATGCTCATTGCAACGAAACCACCAGCATTTTTCAGCGACAAAAAAAAACTCGTCAGAGAGGCTGAAACGTTAAAGTTGCAAAGGATTGCTTTTAGCTCTCGAAGCTGCTTGCAGTCACAGGAAGGGGAACAATAAACAAAATACAGCTGCCAAATGGAGTTAAATAACTGCTGTTGCAGGAGTTGGAGTTTCTACTCAGATAAACGAGCATCCTGTAACAAAGAAAACAGCTGTACTGTATATTGATCTTAAGTTTAAAAAAAGGAATAAACTTTCAGGCTAAATAAGTTTCCGTTTTTCGACCAGCCCATTTGAAATTAAGCAGAATCCAAATGTGAAAAAGTACAGAAGGTTTTTGTGAAAGCGACAAAATGAAGGGTTCATGCTCCCACTTGATATAAAATGGCCGATGGAGGTGCCATCGGATTGGAGTGAAACATTCTTCATGGTTCAGCGCTTGCAGGGCAGTTGATTGAACAATTAACCACTGCCGCTCCAAATGAACAGGTACACATAATGTCAGATTGCCAGATGCAGGACTTGTTATTCCAACTAGCAAGAAAAAAAGCAAACCATCATGTAAATATGTTTGTGGACTCTCAAGGGATAAAAAGTCACTCCTACTTATAACAAATAAATCCCACTACAATGCCATCTCCAAACGGTGTTCTGAAACTTAAGGAAAAACAATGTGATACTCCAAGGACCATAAAGCCATTCAATGCAGACAGGAGAGCCTGCAGAAGCTAGAATCTGGTGGAGGTTTTTAACCTGAAACGTCAACATACACTTTTTGCCTCCACAGATGCCGTTTGACTCGCTAAGTTCTTCTAGCATTCTTTTTTCTGTACCATATAGTTATACTCAGTTTTCATAGAACAATGTGTAGGAAGGAACTGCAGATGCTGGTTTAAACCAAAGATAGATACAAAATGCTGCAGTAACTCAGCGAGACAGGCAGCATTTCTGGATAGAAGGAATGGGTGATGTTTTGAGTCGAGACCCTTTGCATAGAACAATGGTCATTCTAGTAGGCTTAAATGTCTTCAGTTGCTTTGACAATGACCTTCCCTCCATTACATCAGAAGGGGATATTTGCTGCTGATTGAACAGTTCTCAGTTTCATTTTCATGTTGTTGGCAAGTAGTGACAGATATCTGCCCTATACCAGTACCAAGCAATGGCAGTTTCCAACAAGAGAGTCTAAGAAACGCTTCCTGACATTACCATTGCTTCATACCTCACCATCAGAACTATAACAGAATTAACCACAAAAATACGAGGGTAGGACAGATGTTAGATAAAAGCAATAGGAAATCAGCTACCAAGCCCAAAGCCAGTCCACTATCTATAAAGTACAATTTCGTAATGTAGTGGAATATACTCCATTGCCGGGATGAGTTCAATTCAAGCATTCAAAACAACTTAATCTCATCTGGGAAAAACCTGTTTCACTGGCACTCCATCAACCATTAAAAACATTCACTGCTCACACTATTGGTGTAGTGGCTATAGTGAGTAACATCTACAAAGTGTACTGCTGCTGCTTGTTCGGGTTTCTTTGCAAAACCTTAACTCTAGAAGGCCAGAGGCAGAAAGCAATTGAGATCTTCATCTCCAAGTCCTACGCTACCCAGACTTGGAAAAATTTTGGTCTTCCGTTGTGGTCACTGCTCTACATTTTGTATTTTCCTACTCTAGCAGCATGAAGGGAAGCTCGTCATAAGTCCTGGCAAGGTTCAAGTTAGTGCAACAACACTTTGAAGGGCAATTAGAGATGAGAATACATTTTGGCCTTGAAGACCAATGCCCATGTTGCATGAATAAATGTAAAGACACTTTTGCACTGAGCTTTTGTATGTGATGTATCTGACGAGAGCTTGGTAGGAAGTGGTCTTAATAATTAGAGCTCCAAATTTTTCTTTGGGATTTCTCTAGATTTGTTGCAATAACAGAGTTGAAAACTCAAAATAAATGGAAGTTAATGAAATAACTGCTGTGGCTATCCAGAAAAACGTTCTAGTAACTAAGGACTCTTTTTGTTTTTATTTTGGAACATGAAGGTACAGGAGTCTTAAATTCTTGACCAGATTCTTCCCTACACCATTAAACTACTGAAGCCCACAAACGCCAACTAAACCTTGAACCATGAACTGTCTCGACTGCAATAGGGACTTTGGCTTTTTTGTTTTGCACTAATTTGTTTTTTTTTAAACTTATTGAACTTTTTTTGGTTGTTTATTATGTCATCTATTGAGTACTGCGTTCACAGAAGTGTTATTCTGCTGCGTACAAATTTCATTGTTCTGTTTCAGTGCATATGACAATTAAACATTCTTAATCTCATGAATACGAGCTGCATTGCTAATTCTGGCCATTCTTTGATGTATTCTTAGATCAAGACGTAAAGCTGGAATAAGCAACAGCTAGTATTTAGAGAAATGGTGAGAGTTGCATTATTACATCGAGCGAAGTGCTGGGTGAAAGCAAAGACTATCCCATGTGTAGTCTGCAAGTGACTTGTGGAACAGTCATTGCACCTGGGATGCTTCAATTCATGTGAGGCACTGAGAAAAAGGCAGGAAATCATTGAACAAGAGATTATGTTTGCAAGTCTTCCCGAGCAGTTGGCCCACAAATGTACTGGAAGAATGGAGACACAAGGGACTGTGGATGCTGGAATCCTGAGTAAAAACCTCTGAAGATGGCACCTGTCCCATCTGTCCATTTCCCTCCGCAGATGCTGAGTTCCTCCAAAAGTATTTTTTTGTGTTTTAAGAATGCCTGACTCTTAACACTTTGATATTATTGTTTATTGATGAAGAGGAAATGGACCAAAACTATAGTAATTTCCCCTCATAAAGTCACGGAGTAAAAGCGGATTGGTACATGGACCTCCCCAGTTTATGAATGCCTGAATTACGTATGGCCATACATATGAACGAGCTTTTGGGAGACGGGTGGGCTTGATGTGCCTGCAGGCATCGTCTGCTGGGTGGGAACTCTGTTTGCGGCTGCACTTACATCGAACTGTTCTCAGGGACGGAACCATGCCATAATCAGTGGAGGTTCTATATCTAAATATTACATGGATGAAATCAGACTCAGCAAAGATAGACATAAAATGCTGGAGTAACTCAGCAGGTCAGGCAGCATCTCTGGAGAAAGGGAATAGGTCACTTTTTGGGTGGAGACCCTTCTTCAGACTCAGACGAAGGGTCTACCTGAAACGTCACCTATTTCTTTTCCAGAGATGCTGCCTTCCCACTAAGTTACTCCAGTGTTTTGTGTCTATCTTCGGTGTAAACCAGCATCTACAGCTCCTTCCTACTTATTCACTACAGCAGTGAAATCATTCAACTAGATGGAAGAGATATACATAATCAATTCCTCTCTGGCAGAGAATATTGTCACTATGCAAATATTCCATAAATAAACTCTCCCAAATGTCTCAATTAGATTCCAGTCTATAACTCACTCATTTGGTACCTCTCCGTATATTAACCATTCAAGCAACTTGATTAGATTTCAGCCTGTTACTCAACCTCTCCATTATGTGCAAACTGCTCAAGATCTCCATTGAAGTTGGACATAACTTTTGTTATTTTTCCCCCACTGAAATCTTAGAATTTGTGGCTGGAAAAGGCTGGACCAGTGTTCCTGTTCAAGTACAAGAGACACAGCCAAAATGTATGAGCTGGAGCATGGAGACAAAAACTTGGAGGGGGAAGGGAGGCAAAGGAACTGCACTGTAAAAGTTAAGTAACGCAGCAAATCTCATCGGTTTTGTTCAGCTGCAGACCATGTCAGACAAAATACAAATGCATCTTCCGCTTTTGCAGAAGCTCTTTGCGAGTAGCTTGGAATCAATGCCTTAGCAACTTCCTCAAAGTGCTGAAGCAGAACACTCAAGTCAGGTCAGGTTTATTGTCATACACACAAATACAAATGAGTGAGAAGTACAATGAAAATCTTTCTTGCAGCATCCTCACAGGCACGTTGACTCAGATAAATTCACAAAATAGAACGGATACCCAAATTCTATAACAAGGTGAAATTAATAATACCGTGTAGAAAAAAGAGCCATTGCAAAACACAATTAGAAAACGAGTCTACGGTAGTGCATGAGGTGGTTCGAAATGTTCCATTGCTGAGATAGGATTGTAGTTGTGGAAGTCAGCTCAAGAATTGGATGGTTGGAGGAAAAATGCTGTTCCTGAACCTGTTGGTGTGGGACTTCAGGCTTCTGTACCTCCTGTCCTATAGCAGTGAGGAGAGAGCACGGCACAGATGGGGATCCTCATTAATAGATGACGCCTTCTTGATGCTTTGGTCACACAGATGCTTTCAATGATGGGGAAGGCTCGGTTTGTGAGGGGCAGGACTGAGTCCATCACCCTCGCACCATGATAGTACCAATCAAAATAAACATTCTACGATGCATATCTGTAGAAGTTTGTTAAAATATTCAGTGACATACCAAATCTCTTTAAACTTCTTAGGAGGTATAGGCACTGGAGCATATGGTGTAATCCATGTCCTCTTGAATAGGACAGGATGGACAGGATGGACAGGTCATCCAAGATGTTAAAGGTCTGGAATTGGAAGCTGTTTACTCTCTCCACCACCCACCCATTAATGAAAACTGGCATTGGTATCCCGACTTCCACCTTCTGAAGTCAAGTTCCTTCACTTTGTTGGCGTCAAGCAAGAGGATTTTGTTGCGGCACCACTCAACCAGGTGTTCTATCTCTCTCCTGTATGCCGACTCATCACTATCACCAATTCAGCCAACAACAGAGGTGTCATTGGTGAATCAATAGACAATAGGTGCAGGAGTAGGCCATTCAGCCCTTCGAGCCAGCACCGCCATTCAATGCGATCATGGCTGATCACTCTCAATCAGTACCCCGTTCCTGCCTTCTCCCCATACCCCCTCACTCCGCTATCCTTAAGCATCCAACGAACTGGCCTCCACTGGCCTCCACTGCCTTCTGAGGCAGAGAATTCCACACCTTCACCTTCACCACTCTCTGACTGAAAAAGTTATTCCTCATCTCCGTTCTAAATGGCCTACCCCTTATTCTTAAACAGTGGCCCCTTGTTCTGGACTCCCCCAACATTGGGAACATGTTTCCTGCCTCTAATGTGTCCAATCCCCTAATTATCTTATATGTTTCAATAAGATCCCCCCTCATCCTTCTAAATTCCAGTGTATACAAACCTAATTGCTCCAGCCTTTCAACATACGACAGTCCCGCCATTCCGGGAATTAACCTAGTGAACCTATGCTGCACGCCCTCAATAGCAAGAATATCCTTCCTCAAATTTGGAGACCAAAACTGCACACAGTACTCCAGGTGCGGTCTCACCAGGGCCCGGTACAACTGTAGAAGGACCTCTTTGCTCCTACAGTTGTACCGGGCCCTGGTACATGACATTGAAAAGAGGATAGATCAGGGAGCTAAGCACACATCCCTGAGGTACACTTCTGTTGATAGTCACTGAGGTGAGATGTTGTACCAATCAGTTCCGATTAAGATCTACCGATGACAAAGTCACAGATCCAGTTGCAAAGAGATGTACAGAGGCCCGGGTTTATGAGCTTAGTGATAAGTCTAGAGCGGATGATTGTGTTGAACACCAAGCTATAGTTGATGTACGTGTGTTCCTGTTATCCAGACAGTCCAGAGCAGAATGGAGCCCCAGTGAATTAGCATCTGCTGCTGATCTGTTGCAGTGATGCGCAAATTGTATCAGATCCAGGTCATTTCACCACATAACCAACATCTTAAAGCAGTTCATTACGAAGGATGCGAGTGTTATTTGACGCTAGTCATTGGGGCAGGTTACCTTGCTCCTCTTGGGTATTGGTCCGCCCTTTTGATTCAGGTAGAAATCTCAGACCGCAGAGAGAGGTTGAAGAGGTCCTTGAATACGCCAGACAAAAGGGTGGAAGTGAACTCATCATGTAAGTTATAGCATGGCCAGAATTGGTGCAATTACCACCTATAGTAAGTGGAGGTACAGTTAAAGATAGGGTGTCACTTAGATTCAATCATTCTGTGCTTGGCTGCAGCAGAGAATAACGGCCCATTTTTAGTTTTCAAGTTTGCTGAAAGTATTAAATTTAGTGAGGGGAAATGTACAAAGTTGTTTGGAAAAAACTCCAACCAGATATCTGGCAGGTGTTGACTAACACAGAAGAAAAGTTGTGTATTCTGGAAATAAAATCTGAAATATATTTATATTAAATATTCAAAATGTAAAAATAAAGAACTGGAGATGCGGTAGGCCTTGACAGACTACCCAAACCATCAAAACCACCCCCTCCTCAAGTACATTCACCTGCAACCACTGGAGATGTAACACCTGTCCCTAAACCTCCTCCCTCACCTCCATCCAGGGACCCCAGCAGTCCTTCCAGATGAGACAGAGGTTCACGAGCACCTCCTCCAACCTCGTCTACTGCATCAGGTGTTCCCAATGTGGCGTCCTGTACATTGATGAGACGAAGCGCAGTCTCGCAACCGTCTCACCAAACACTTGCGGTCAGTCTGCTAAGGCCTACGATACACTATGCAGTACACCATACCCAGAGCAATATGTTCCCTCACCCTCCCTGACCCAGGTCATGTCAAGCAACCCAACTTTTAAATGGAGTTTGAATGGAGGAGAGCTAAATTGTGGTGGTATTCCCAAATGTCCTTTAGCTGCATTTACTTGCTCTAGTTTTCCTCTGAGAACTTGGTGAGAGATTGATCCATTTTTAAATATATTTGGGTGGGGGGCGGGGGGGGGGGGGGGGGCGGGGATGAATTCTCACATCTATAAATATTTGTTCAACAATTTTTCTCCACATTTACTGTTGTAAATGGGTCGCCTAATAGCTTCAGTTTTTCTTTGTCAACTATCACTTCGCAGCAATAGCCACTGGGCAGAACCATGAAGTGAATTGCTGAAGTCGTTCTTCCAACTTGATCACCAGACCTTTCTCTTAAAGCAGGAATTTTTCATGACTGTGGTGAATTCACCATTAGAGCTCACTGACATATAATTTGCTTAAGGATACCATTCTTCCTTATGAATCAAAAACAATGGGTTCAACTCAAGCATACACAAGTCTAGGCCTACATGTTGTTGGTACAGAGAGAGTGCTGCATTATGGAACTATCTTTCAGACAGGTCCATGCTTTCCATTTCAGATGGTCTTGAACACCACCCCCCCCCCCCCCCCCCCCCACCCCCACCCACCCCCTTGCCCTCTAAAAGAGCTGGGGAATTCTCCCTCACGTCTCGTGCATTATTTATCTCTCGAAAGAAAATAAAACACAGTTTGAAAACAAATTAGTTTGTGGGTGAAAATATTCAACAAATCAGCCGCTGCTGGATTCTTACAAAAAGAGTGAACACACTTTGACTTGTCAATCTGTCTATGAAAATATGTGGGATGTCCTGTGGTTATGAAAAGCATTGCAAAAATGCAAGTCGCTTCATTTCTTATTGTTCAAATGGATTCTGTTAAAAAAGAAAATGTCTTGCCAGGAGGCCATTTGACATAAAGCAACCCATAACGTTCTATTGAAAAAATTCCCATAGCTGCTATATAAATGTAAGTGGTTGTTTCCACAGAATCAACCAGTGACTATCCGCTGACATAAGTGCAGTGATTGCGCAGTCATAACTCTGACTTCAACTGCAAACCCATTTTGATGTGGCTCCACAGTATCTAACCACTTTAGAGACGTTTCGTCGTTTCTTCCTTCATTCTGTTTCTTGCCAGGACAGCTGCTATTCACACACACACGTGTTTTACAAGCAGGCAGCATTTTGTGAACTGAAGTACTCCAACTCCATTTGGCTGTTCCAGTAAACATTTACAATGCACCTGCACCAATAGATCCCGAAATGAACTGCTAAAGTACAATGAGAACACAAAGCTTTCGGCACCAACTCTATGTTAAACTGTATGACCATCCTCCCCTCATTATTTCCAAACAGCCTCCTGAGGGACTCACACAACCTTGGAGCAAAAACAACAAAACTTCTCCTCAGGTCTCAAATGGTGATCATTCAAATCTTGATATCAAAGTCAAGAAATGAGTCACACCCAATTCTCGCAGAACGTGAATTGTTCTACTGGTTATGCAAGAGGTCCATCCTCACTCACTATCACAAACTTTTAGTACCATTTATTATAACATTGGTTGCTGTATCTTTGATGTGTGGTCCATATTTGGAATGAGTCTCATCTTATGATCTTTCACATACCTCTGCTCTCCAACATTTAAAAGGTCACAAATTTGATTGCAGTTCAGGATTTAGTTTAATGTGATCACCTACCTGAATGGACAATAAATTGTCTTCATTTATAAAAATCCTATAAGTGTAGATGGATTTTTCATACCTAGAAGAAACAAGGAAACAAGAAAATGATGCTTGGTTCAAATGGATTATTCACAATTACCTTAGAGCACCTACCTGACCACACTTGGCCAACTCCCACCCCCACCAAAGAAGGGTCGAACATCTCACCAATTTGGTCGCACCTCGTACTTTTTCCATATCGGTTTTCAATCACCTCTACAAGTGAGATTGTTAGTATTCCCACTGGGAAATTGGCCTGTCGATGTGGAATCCTTCCTATCAGTTTACAAGCTTGGTGTTACATGGCAGGAGTAATACAGTAGGCATTCCTGCTATACAGACCTCTCGCTGCCTGGGTCTGATCATGATCTGGGACAATGACTTGTGGAAAATCCATTTTCTTCCCAAGACTACATGAATTTCCCGAGTGCTCTGGCTTCCTTTTGCGTCCCAAAGACATGCCCGTGGGCTAATGGGCGACTATAGAAACATAGAAAATAGGTGCAGGAGTAGACCATTCGGCCTTCGAGCCAGCACCACCATTCAATATGATCATGGCTGATCATCCAAAATCAGTACCCTATTCCTGCATTTTCCCCATATCCCTTATTCCGTTAACCCCAAGAGCTAAATCTAACTCCTGAAAACATCCAGTGATTGGCCTCCACTGCCTTCTGCGGCAGAGAATTCCACAGATTCATAACTCTCTGGGTGAAAAGGTTTTTCCTCATTTTAGTCCTAAATGGCCTACCCCTTATTCTTAAACAATGACCCCTGGTTCTGAACTCCCCCAACATCGGGAACAATTTCCTGCATCTAGCCTGTCCAATCCCTTCAGAATTTTATATGCTTCTGTAAGATCCCCTCTCATCCTTCTAAATTCCAGTGAATACATGCCCAGTCTACCCATTCTTTCATCATATGTCAGTCCGCCATCCCGGGAATTAACCTGGTGACCCTACGCTGCACTCCAATGGGAGCTTTTGACTGGAAAGAATAGATTACTGGGACATAAATAAGGAGCTGAGACTAATGGGATTGCTCTGAAAACTGGCGTAGACTCGGTTGATCCCAACATCTTCAAGGCAGAAATGAAGGCTAACTGTAACTATACCAGTCAACAAAATGTTAGTGACATCAATGTCGAAATTTGTTTCACAGCCAAGGTGAATCTTTGGGCAAAAATGAGAATGTGATTTAAATTTTCATTTTCATTGGTTTTACACATTCAATATAACTTACTGTGGGCTAGGAATATTATAATACAGAGAAAGGTGACAACCAACCTCTGCAAAATAAGATGCTGCCCATGTAGGATAGGAGATAAATGGGCAGATATATATTTTTTATTTGTTGCGGAACAAATGTCAAACAGAACATTGAGAGAATGTTGTAATGCCCTTAGACTATGGAAACGTGTCTTCAAATGGGAATAAGTGGGTTACTGCTTTAATAATGTTTTAATGCAAATCAGAAAATAGTATGTCATTTAGTACCTCACTCAACTCTAATGTGGAACAAGTATAGTTCTTAAATCTGGAACCAAGCTCAAACGCACTACTTTATGTTGAGAATCAACCATGGTAGTTATAGACCAAGGCCATTACCTAAAAGCCATGATCATGTTATATATACAAGCCAAGTAGACAGGCATTAGAAAGTTACAAGCAGGTGATTGTTAAGGGGGAGAATCTTCCAAAGACACCAAACTACATCAGAATATAAGACAGAGAAGTGCACCATGGGAACTACACTCATCCCCCTGCAGGACCTATACATCAGGAGGTGCAGATCCAGAGCAAGCAAGATCATGAGGGACCCCTGCCACCCCAGTAACGGACTGTTCCAGATGCTACGATCAGGCAAACGCCTCCGCTGTCACGCTGCGAAAACGGAGAGGATGAGACGGAGCTTCTTCCCACAGGCCATCAGGACTGTCAACTTTTATAACCCCAGAGACTAAATTTTTGTCGACACTAATAGTAATTTATTAACTTTATTTATATGCTGTAACTGTAATTCTTTTTGTGCACAACCCGCAGGCATTGCCACTTTCATTTCACTGCACATCGTGTATATGTATGTGACAAATAAATTTGACTTGACTTGACTTGAAAGGATAATATAGGCCTCTGTATTCTCCTAGACCCAGTTGGAAGGATAATCCTACTGTACCACACAATCCCAGTGCGTGAGACCACCACATCAGAGCTCATCCATTCATTCTGTCCAGATCTCAGTGTCAGAATAAAGAGAAATCCTAAACGTGAACTCAGACAAAACAAAAGTCCTTGCAAAGTTCACATTAAAAATGATACATCATTAACGTACAACAATTCATTCCTTGCAAAAGAAAGGAAAGGCACAAAATGCTGGAGTAACTCAGTGAATCAGGCAGCTTCCCTGCAGTACATGGAACTCCAGAGATTTGTGTCTTTCCTTGGTAAACCAGCATCTGCAGTTCTGTGTTTCTACTTGCAAAGGAAAGTGTTGGTTGTAGGTTAATTGGCTGGGTAAATGTAAAAATTGTCCCTAGTGGGTGTAGGATAGTGTTAATGTACAGGGATCGCTGGGCGGCACGGACTTGGTGGGCCGAAAAGGCCTGTTTCCGGCTGTATATATATGATATGATATGATATGATATGATATGATATGATATGACTCTTGTCAACAGCTTTCTTTGGTAGTGTGGTGTTTGTTATATAATGGAGGGAAGTTCCTTTTCAACCTCTAAAGCCTTTAAGGTTTTTTGTTTTAAGCTTTAATAAACGCACCCTGGATTTACCTTTCAAGTTAAGTAACTGTTTCCTCCTCTGATATTATTAATTACCTTGGTAGTGAAGAGCTTTATATCACTGAAAAACACAAAAACTGCAATTGCTGAAAATCTGTAATAAAAACAAGAAATGCTGGAAACATTTCACTCATTCTTCAGATGTTGGCTGAGAAAAAGTTTACATTTCCTGTGAAAGACCCATTGTCAGACTTATTACTTCTGACAAAATGTCTTTACCTTGTACTGTAAACTCTACTTTTCCTTCCTCAGATGCAGCCTGACCTGTTGAGTGTTTCCAGCTTTCTGCTTTCATTATAGTTGTCATTCTTTCTTCTACATTTATAACACAAGGGCCTGGAAAAGTGTGCTTCTGTATTATTTTAAGCCTTTCAGAAGGGTTTGGACACATTATACAAATCTGGCCATCATTATCAGCATTGTTGGTGCATTGTCAATGCAACCTTCTATGCTGTGTAATGCTCCAGTACAGAAAGAACTTGCATTTATTGATAGTCTTTGACAACCATCCACACCAAGAGGTATTTAGAGCGACACGTTAAAGGGCAAGGTAAGGAAAGATACAGTCCTAAAATAGGCAAATAAGATTAGTAAATAGACAAAAAGATTGGCATGGATATGGTGGGCTGATGGGTTTCTGTGCTGTTTAACTATAACAATATTATTCTCTGATTCCTTAATGAAGTCCTGATACAGGAGAAATGTAATTTCTACCTAGCAAAGTTTTTCAAAAATCAACAGGGTAATGAGCAGATACTTGAGGGAATTCATTTGGCCAGGACACCAGGAATACATCACCAAGTCCCTTTCAGTTATAGTGGAAGGAGAATGTTTACACTATACCAAGAGAATGGACAAAACTCGTGTTTGAGGTAAAGATTTCACCTGAAAGTTGACACTCGAACCACACTCCATCAGATCTGCTGTTTGTATTCTTCAGAGGACAGAAAGGGTTGTTTTGGAAAATTCTGGAAGGTTCCATTGCAACAAACAGCAGATGGTATTGATCTTAATCCCAAATTGGATTATTTCCGAGTTGTCCAGCTTTGGCCCATAGATCCAGGTGCACAAATCACAGAACATGCAGGTACACTAAACAATGTAATAGCCTTTATTTGTAAGCAGGGTACTGTACAAGAACTTAGAAATCCAACTGCAATTCTACTACCCTTTTGTTAGCCGTTAGCTAAAATTAGCTGTTCCTAATACTCCTAAGAACCTAATACTCCCACTGCAATGCAAGCTTTGTTTCTATAAAGCTTTTGCATCGTTTCTTGTTTTTTATATTCTCTAATAGAAAATGGGATCTTTAAATTGACCTACAACTTTCAAAATCTTCACCATCAAACCATACAGTTGAAACAAATCCCATTAAAATGTAGTTGAAATTGCCTTTCCTCATACTTACTGCAATGTCACTGCACATTTCTGTATTAAATTAAACCTGCCATGCGGTAGCCCATATTACCAATTCATCCCTGAATTCTGTCATTATCTTTCTTCATGTTTTTAACATTTCCAAGCTTAGTGTCATCAGCAAATTCTGATAATATTCCCATAAATCCTAACCAGGATATTACTTTGTATCAAACTTTACAGTGTTTCCCTACATGTGTGCACATGTCTTTCCCAACTCGTTGTACTGTGGGAAGAACAGCTTTCATTTCTCACTATCACTTCCCCTTCTCCATCTGTCAGTGTGATTTGCCTTTTGTTCCTCTTCCCAGAGGGTTATTTGCATTTCATTATGTGGAGCTGAATAAAGTTGGTTCTCCAACAAGATGACCTTGTCAAATTCTTAAGTCTGTACAAAATGCAATAGCACCCAAACCCACACTTGCACTCACATATTTGCAAAACTCCTCAAATTAACAAAACTCCTCAAATCAACCGTTATCAAAATTGTGGCATGACAGTTTAGTTTGGTGTGGGAATTGTAAATGAAATATTGCACTGTTATGGAGGTTAATGTTGCAACACAGTGATAAACATTGCATATCACACCTGACAGAATAATCCTATCGTTGTATAATCAAGAAGGTCTTTCTCTTGGCTCCTAAATGAAAATATTTAAACATCTCTTCCAACTCTAACCAATCTCTTGCGGTGTTGACCTGATAGATAATGACGATTGTATCTAGTAAAAGTTTCAACCAGATTCTGATGGTCTTATGCATGCCTGAAGTTGTGCATGTTAACAAAGGACTACACAGGAATAACTCTCCATCTAACTTCTGAGGTGAGCAAATCATTTCCAGGGAGTTTCCAAGTAGCAAAAACGATTTGCAGTCCTTTTGTTTAATCTATGGCCTGAAGATTGTATAATCAAACTTTTAGAATGAAGTTTGAATTCATTAATTAATTCAGGCATAAATTTCAAGAGTGTAATCACTGATAATGGAAGGTGCCAAAATCTTGCTTTGGTGAGAAACAGTCCATATTATACACCGATCAGCCAAAACATTATGACCACTGACAGGTGAAGTGAATAACATTGATTACCTGTTACAATGGCACCTGTCAATGGGTGGGATATATTAGGCAGCAAGTGAACAGTCAGTTCTTGAAGTAGATGTGTTGGATGCAGGAGAAATGAGCAGGAGTAAAGACCTGAGCGACTTCAACAAGGGCCAAATTGTTATGGCCAGACGACTAGGTCATCTCTGAATTGGCAAGGCTTGTGGGATGCTCCCAGTCAGCAGTGGTGAATACCTACCGACAGTGGTCCGAGGAGGGACAAACCGCAAAAAATAGCAACAGGATGTTGGGCACCCAAGGCTTGTCGATGCGCGAGGGCAATGAAGGCTTTCCCATCTGGTCTGAACCGACAGAAGGTCTACTGTGGCACAAGTCACAGAAAATTTTAATGGTGGTCACGGGAGAAATGTGTCACAATACACAGTGCATCGCACCCTGCTGTGTATGGGGCTGCACATGGAGGACCAACAGCATATTAGGCAGGTGGTCATAATGTTTTGGCTGGTCTGTGTACATCAACTGTGGCTCTTTGGTACATTCTTGGTTTCTGGTTGGAGGATTTTGAGTTCAAAACTCACTGCAAAAAAACAAAACAGAACCACACAATCCAGACTGATAATCCCAATACAGTCCTGCACATTAGAACACTTTTAAATACACACACAAAAAAAAATCAATATCAAAATCTCAGGAAAGCATTTTGATATAGTGCAGGGAATTTCTCCATGGTATCATAGCTAATATTTATCCCTCAATTAAGATCTCTCAGATGAATGCACTCTGTCATAAATCATATTGTTATTTGTCTAAATTTACTGCCACATTTATTACATTACAGGAGCCATTAGTTTTGAAGATACTGTGAAATGCTTTTGGCTTTCAAGTAAAACCACCTTATCTATGAATCTTTCTTAAGCACATTAATCGCTCGGATCTCAGGAGAATAGAGAAAAAATGAAACCCGGGATGGTATATATTAATTGCAAGACAGCAGTATTTTTTTCAGCTTTTCTGTAAATTTTAAGAAGGGACATTCCATGTTGCTGATACCAATTATTCATCAAACTTAAGTTGTGTGAACAGTTGGATGATGCAAGACATTGCCATCATTGGTTTTCTTTGCTTGGTTATCTTTCGATAACATAAAATATATAATCTCAAGATGCCAACTCGGAGAGAAAGGACACACACCTTGAAAAATGGTGCAGGGATTGAATACACAAAGGTACATTGAATACCTGTTCATGGTGTTGCAGGTTACGCATTAAGCCAATCCTTTACTTTAATTGACTAATTTTCATTAATTTACATTGTAATTAATTTACATCAATATATAACTAAGCGTTTAGTGATTGTTATTTATTATATAATTATTTGTTATGTTGTTGCATTAAAGTGCCTACAAATCTACAGCAAATATGAATTTTATTGTTCTTTTCCCCAGTACATATGGCAATTAAACACACGACTCTTGGCTTTGCAGTTTTGCAGCCAATATTACCCATTGAGTTCATACATTCTTTCAGAAATAGTTCAGGGTTATAATGCTTTGGGCAAAAGCTGAGTGCTCAAGAGTGTGTCAATGATAGCCGCCATTAGGTACACTGGCGTGCTGGCTGCAAATGCTGTCGAGATTGTCTTTATCCACAATGGTTAGCAAAAACAAATAATTGCAGAGGTCAATGCCAGGTAGCACAGCTGCCTTACAATGCTAAATACCCAGGTTTGATCCCAACTAAGGGTTCTGGCTGTATAGAGTCTGTACATTCTCCCTGTGATGGCATGGGTTTTCTCCAGATTCTCCAGGTTTGCTCCCACATTCTAAAGACATGCAGGTTTGTGGGTTAATTGGCCTCTGTAAATTGTCCCTAGTGTGTTTTGGATAGAACTAGTGTGTGGGTGATTGTTGGTCAGTGCAGACCCGGTGGAATAAATGACCTGTTTGCAAGCTGCGTCCCTAAACTAAACTAAATATGGTTGACCACAGGAAGGAATTTGACGTAGGTTCAAGTGTAGTGAATTGATCACCACCTTGCAGACCATGAACTGCACCACTATCGTGATCACTCTCTGTACCAATGCTACTAAACCTTAACCCAACTCTCACACACAGCATGCACGGAAGCCACACAGTCACAACTCAGCTCATGCACATGACCAGTTGCAAACTCACTCGTACATTTCCCCTTTCTTGCAGGAGAAAGTGGCTCATAACAGCAGAAGCAAAGAGTCATAGAGATACAAAACAGAAACAGGCCCTTCAAAGTCAAAGTCAAAGTCAATTTTATTGTCAATCCTCAGCCAGTTTACACAGACAGAAAATCGAGTTGAGTTATTGATGACCATCCACCGTTACCACTAATCCTATTTTATTCCCCCCCACATCCTCACCTTCCCCGGGCCCTATCACTTACCTATCACAAGGGGCATATGTAATGGCCAATTAACCTGTACACTTTTGGGATGTAGAAGGTAACCTCCAGATTTAGGGACAGTTTCTTCCCTGGTGTTATCAGGCAACTGAACCATCCTATCACCAACTAGAGAGTGGTCTTGACCTACCATCTACCTCATTGGAGACCCTCAGACTATCTTCAATTGGACTTTACTGGACTTCATCTTGCACTAAACATTATTCCCTTTATCCTGTGTCTGTACACCATATGCAAGGCTTGATTGTAATCATGTATAGTCTTTCTGTTGACTGGATAACACGCAACAAAAAAGCTTTTCGCAGTACCCCGGTATACGTGACAATAAACTAAATTAAACTAAACCAGAGCACCCAGTGGAACCCCACACAGTCACAGGGAGAACATGCAAACTTCACACAGACAGAATGAAGTCAGGATCAATCTTGGGTCCTCAGCACTGAGAGTGGCTCCACTAGCTGCACCATCCTCCAAATACTTTGATCTATATGTTTTATAGAAGTTCATGAAAAGGGACAGAGATATATCAAATCCTTCCTTCCCCACCCCTCTAATCTCTTCTCAAAGCTGCTTTGTGCTTTTCCTACCACCTCCTCTTTCTCCTCAGCACCAACCAACTCTAGCTGTTACCATTTGAAATATTCCGTAACCAGAATCTTCCTGGTCAATGAAGAACATGGAAGATGATGACACAATCATCTAACCCAAGTGCTTAAGCAAGCAAATAGTAATTGAGATCATTTTGTGGCTTGAATAAAGGCACCATCAGCATGCGGCAAAATATCAAGACTAAAGTAGTCTGAAGAAGGGTCTTGACCCGAAACATCACCCATTCCTTCTCTCCTGAGATGCTGCCTGACCTGCTGAGTTACTCCAGCATTTTGTGTCGACCTTCGATTTGAACCAGCATCTGCTGTTATTTTCCTACAAGACTAAAGTACAGATGGCCAGAGTAGGGAGTGCAAGTAGGAGCCAAATGATGATTTCACTGGTCAGGATATAGAGGGAAGGTAGATGGGATTCATAACTACAGGCTGCAAGAACCTCAAGCCTTCCTCATTCTCCAGGGTGGATCTTCACCAACACCATTGTGGCTACTAACCAAACACTGCCTTTGAGAAGGCAGTTATAAGAAGGCGTTCCACACCTTGGACACCATTCACTCCAATAGAGGGCTAGATCAGCCATGATTAAATGGAATGGCAGAGTAGGCTCAATGGCTTTGTATTTTCTTGTGTCACGATAATCCCTTGCAGGTTTTGCAGATCATTGGGTATATGATCATGAGAGGAATAGATTGGGCAAATGCAGTCTTTTGGGGAATTGAGAACCAGAGGACATTAGGGTGATATGGAGGTGTGGTGGTGGGGGGGGGGGGGGGGGATTTAATAGCTGTTTAATACACAAAAGATGGTAGGTATATGGAGGACGTAGTTGAGGCTGGTACTATCACAACATTTAAAAACATTTGGACAGGTACAAGGATAGGATAGGTTTAGAGGGATAAGGGCCAAACGCAAGCAGGTGGGACTAGTATAGATGGGGCATGTTAGATGGAGTGGGCAGGTTGGGCCGAAGGGGGGTTTTCCACGCTGTATGACCCTATGACAAGAAAATAAGGAGAGACAAAAGACACATAAAAGACACGGGCATAGCATCATGCTTCAATTTATAAATTTAGGAACTGATGCACGTTTTCTAAAGGCTTTTATTTTTGTGCTGTTAGAATGGTTGGCAAATAGAAAGGCCAGTACCATGGGACTATTAGTAAATGAAGAGGCTGTTCAGGTTGTTGGTATTTCTCATGAATTGTTAATTATATGAATTATCATACAGCACATCATCCATGACCTCCTGTACCTTGGGGAACTCTGCAATCTGAAACAATGTAGAAATGGAATGTCCCCGATGTAGTCCATTCCTCATCCATTCTTCCAGTTGATTACTTCTACTTGATTACAGTGGCCAAGAGCTACCCGGGCAGGGGCTGCCGAGAATGTTGCGGGATCTGGGGGGGAGGGGGGGGGGGCGCTGGGATCAAAGGGGGGACAGCTGGGGGGTGGGGTGTGCCTGCTGCCACGTGCAGTGGCAGGCAGAAGGAATGGTGAGAACTTTTGTCGGCACCAGACACGTGGCGACTCTCGTGCACTGCCTGGGTGAAATCTGCTGTACGATTTTACCGGGTTGTACGCAAAACAAAGCATTTCACTGCACCTAGGTGCATGTGACAATAAAGTGTTCTTGAATCAATGAATCATTGATTGAATTACTTCCTATTCCTTCCCAAATTTCTGCTTCTCGGGTTCTCTACTATAAAGGGGAGGCATCATCTGTCAGTGTCCAGGCCATGCAGTGTGCAACACACTACCACAATTCTCAGCCAAGCACTGCATTATCGAGGGCAGCACAACTAGTACAGCCACTGCCTTCGAGCACCAAAGACCAAAGTTCAATCCTGGGCACAGTAACATAGCTTGTAGAGCTGCTGCTTCAGAGACACAGGTTCAAAGCCCGCTTTGAGTGCTGTCTGTGGAATTTCCTTGTTCTCCCAGTGACTGGCACGGTGGCTCAGTGATAGAGTTGCTCCCTTACAGCGCCAGAGACCTGGGTTTGATCCTGACTACTGGGGGTGCTGTCCGTATAGAATTTGTACGTTCTCTTCGTGACCTTCGTGGGTTTTCTCCGGGTGTTCCGGCAACCTTCCTCCCACACTCCAAAGACGTACAGGCTTGTAGGATAATTGTCCCTAGAGTGTGTCGGATAGTATTAACGTGTGAGGATCGCTGATTGGCGCGGACTTGGTGGGTCAAAAGTCTTGTTTCCACGCTGCATGTCTAAACTAAACTAGACTGTGTGGGTTTCCTCCCATAGTCCAAAGACAGTGGGTTGGAAGTGAATTGGCCACTGTAAATTGTCCCAAGCGTGTATGGGAGTGGTGAAAAAATACAAAGGAATATAAAGGCATGGCACGGATAAGATGCAGACAATGGTGGAACTGGGTTGAGGACCTGAATGGCCAACCCTATTTCCTGGGTTCCAGTGATGAAAGAGAATGAAAACTAAAAGTTCCAGTGACAGGCTCAAGAGCAGAACTGACAGAGGTCATATACATTCATCAGCATCTTTGTGGCAGCTACAATATAATCCAGAAGCTATGATTAACAGATAGAGGAATCACTCATACTACAACCATGAAGCTACACAACACAGGGGAAGCAAGCCTTATGCCAATCGTGAATCATAATGTAACTGTTTTGACTTAAACCTGCTTCACTATATCATTCCAGGCAAGGCACACACAAACCAGAAGTCACCACAAATTTTGCGTGCAGATGAAAAACAGTGCGTGCAGATAAGGCCAACTCCTTAGTCATGCATGTCAACATAATTACACAAGTCTGCAGCATATGTTCTACTGGTCAGTTCCACTATTTGTGCTGCACCCAGCAACCAAACTAAAGCAAAAGCAGATTGCTATACACCACATCTACTTTAACAGGAAGGGCTCTGAAAAAGATGGTAAAGCCAAATGTTGGTTGGCCAATGTAGATACCCTGAAAATATTTCCATTATGGTTGGGGGGGGGGGGGGGGGGGTGATGGGTTGGGGGAGGGGGGTGGGTGGGGGTTGGGTTGAGGGAGGGGGGTAGGGGGGGGAGTCAGATCTAGGCAGCATGGACACGAAAAAATCCTTCCCTCTGAAGATTCTGACTCCTTATAACCATATAACCATATAACAATTACAGCACGGAAACAGGCCCGTTCGGCCCTACCAGTCCACGCCGACCACTTTCTCTGACCTAGTCTCATCTACCTGCTCTCAGACCATAACCCTCCAATCCCCTCCCATCCATATACCTATCCAATTTACTCTTAAATAATAAAATCAAGCCTGCCTCCACCACTTCCACCGGAAGCTCATTCCACACAGCCACCACCCTCTGAGTAAAGAAGTTACCCCTCATGTTACCCCTAAACTTTTGTCCCTTAATTCTGAAGTTATGTCCTCTTGTTGGAATCTTCCCCACTCTCAAAGGGAAAAGCCTACCCACGTCAACTCTGTCCGTCCCTCTTAAAATTTTAAAAACCTCTATCAAGTCCCCCCTCAACCTTCTACGCTCCAAAGAATAAAGACCCAACCTGTTCAACCTCTCTCTGTAGCTCAAGTGCTGAAACCCAGGCAACATTCTAGTAAATCTCCTCTGTACCCTCTCCATTTTGTCGACATCCTTCCTATAATTTGGCGACCAAATTTGTAACACTTGTAACACTTTATCCTAGAGTGCTATGGATACCGAATTATTAACTATATTTAAGGTAAAATTAGATTTTCAGACTATTATGGGTATCAGCAGTAGTAGCAATCTATCAGGCAAATTGCAGCAAAAGTACAAATCAGCTGTGATCTTATAGCGTGAAGGGTCAGGTTTGAGGAATCTATGGTCTACTGCTTCCATTCCTCACATTCTTTGAAAACGATGTGCCCTCTCTTGCTAAGGGATAAAAAAAACTGCAGATGCTGGTTTAAATCGAAGGTAGACACAAAATGCTGGAGTAACTCAGCAGGTCAGGCAGCATCTCGGGAGAGAAGGAATGGGTGACGTTTCAGGTCGAGACCGTCCTTCAGTCTGCCCTCTCTTGCTGCTCTTCACCCAACCTTAACATCACATTCTTCTATCCTTTTCTTTTCTTCCCCCTTTGCTTGTATTTAGAAGAAATGTAATTTGTATGTGACAGTTCTGCATTCTTGCAGAGAAGAGGCTTCGTTTTGGTTCACTTTAGTTTAGAGATACAGCGCAGAAACACGCCCTTCGGCCCAGAGTCCACGATGACCAGCAATCACCCTATACACCAACACTATCCTACACACACCAGGGACAATTTCCAATCTTTACCAAAGCCAATCAGCCCAAACACCTGCGTGTCTTTGGAGTGTGGGAGGAAACTGGAGCGCCCGCAGAAAACCCATACAGTTACAGTGAGAACGTACAAACTCCTTGCAGACAGCACCCATAGTCAGGCTCGAACCCGGGTCTCTGGTGCTTTAAGGCAGCAACTCCACCACTGAGCCACCGTGCCTCTTCTTCTCAACTTCCGCTTAGAATTATTAATGACCATGTTATCTTTATCACATCTATTTTTGTTCTCATGACAAGTGAAAGCATTATCTCCACAAACTTATTATAACTTAAAAGAACATCTGGTCAACACAGAATACAACCCCAACCTGTTAAGCTATTCTTGAGAAGTAAAGACTCACAATTCTGGTTTCCTTCCTGTAAAACCTTACTGCATGCTCTCCTGTCCTTTATATATTTTCAATAAAATACAAACCAGAATTATACATGGTTACTCCCAAGTGTGATCAAACCACGTAATCAAGCATTCTTTCCGATCATTCCAGAAATAAACTACAGAAATTGCTTCTTTTATAAATATAATTTAGCTTTGTTAACCCATGTCACTACTTTTAACAATTTGTGCATCACTACCCTAAGATCACTTTGCTCCACGATTCCATTTAGTCTCTTGCTATGCAAGGAATACATACCTCTCCATTAAAAAAAAAAATCATTCACCAATTACATGCCCATTTTTCACATTTATCAATGTCATCTTACATGCATCAGGAAGCAGAGGTTCTCTCGGAAACAAATTGGCAATTATTTACCGACACTAAAGGGAAAAGGTGCATACAAGTTCAGAACATACTTTGTGGGTCTGTGTAGATGGGACCTGAATGGGCATGTGATCAACTGGGATGGGCAAGGGGAAGAACAGTGTTAGGGGCCTCTGAGATGACGAGCAATTTGCTATGGTTACTGATGGAGAGACATCTGAAGTAGTATTTGAAGATAGACACAAAATGTTGGAGTAACTGAGCGGGTCAGGCGGCATCTCTGTGGTATGAATATTGATTTCTCTAATTTCAGGTAGCTCCTGCATTCCCACTCTCTCCCCGCCCCTCCTCCACCCTGGTAGTCCTGCTGATTTCCTTGTCCGCATCCATATATCCCTTTATTATCACCTCTTCCACAGCGAACAATGGACCATTGTGGGCTCCACCTTTCCTTGGTCCGTCAGTGCTGGCTCTGATTTGTTCTGAACCTTTTCATACCTCTAGTTTCCCTCTCCCCTGACTCTCAGTCTGAAGAAGGGTCTCGACCCGAAAGGTCATCTGCGTGACCTTGTGCCCTTTTGTATAAACCAGCATCTGCAGTTCCAAGTTTCAGCTAGATATATTAAAACCAGTGAAACCATTATTCAATACTGATTAAGAACGAGCTTGTATTTGAAATCAATTTACCACATTGCACAGAGACATCTCAAAAAGCACATTTTATTTTTGGGAAACTCAGAGCTGCACGGCGACTAAACAGCAAAGGTACTACCGCTTAACACGGGATGGTCTTAAAAGGGAGGTGTTGTCAGTGCTGGAGAGAGCAATGCTGGACCGGCTATGGAACCTCGCCAACGGTGAAGGAGCACCTTGCTCAGATCAACCAGCTGAGCTGTTCAGGGGCTGCACCGCGCCCCAACGTACACTCTGCAAGGTGGTGGTGTGGGGGGAGAGAGAGAGGTGGGGTGGGGGGAGAGAGAGAGGTGGGGTGGGGGGAGAGAGAGAGGTGGGGTGGGGGGAGAGAGAGAGGTGGGGTGGGGGGAGAGAGAGAGGTGGGGTGGGGGGAGAGAGAGAGGTGGGGTGGGGGGAGAGAGAGAGGTGGGGTGGGGGGAGAGAGAGAGGTGGGGTGGGGGGAGAGAGAGAGGTGGGGTGGGGGGAGAGAGAGAGGTGGGGTGGGGGGAGAGAGAGAGGTGGGGTGGGGGGAGAGAGAGAGGTGGGGTGGGGGAGAGAGAGAGGTGGGGTGGGGGGAGAGAGAGGTGGGGGGAGAGAGAGAGGGGTGGGGGAGAGAGAGGTGGGGTGGGGGAGAGAGAGAGGTGGGGTGGGGGGAGAGAGAGAGGTGGGGTGGGAGAGAGAGGTGGGGATGGGGGGGGGGAGAGAGAGGGGTGGGGTGGGGGAGAGAGAGGTGGGGTGGGGGGAGAGAGAGAGGTGGGGTGGGGGGAGAGAGAGAGGTGGGGTGGGGGGAGAGAGAGAGGTGGGGTGGGAGAGAGAGGTGGGGATGGGGGGGGAGAGAGAGGTGGGGTGGCGGGAGAGAGAGAGGTGGGGGTGGGGGGAGAGAGAGAGGTGGGGTGGGGGGAGAGAGAGAGGTGGGGTGGGGGGAGAGAGAGAGGTGGGGTGGGGGGAGAGAGAGAGGTGGGGTGGGAGAGAGAGGTGGGGATGGGGGGGGAGAGAGAGGTGGGGTGGGGGGAGAGAGAGAGGTGGGGTGGGGGAGAGAGAGAGGTGGGGTGGGGGGAGAGAGAGAGGTGGGGTGGGGGAGAGAGAGAGGTGGGTGGGGGGAGAGAGAGAGGTGGGGTGGGAGAGAGAGGTGGGGATGGGGGGGGGAGAGAGAGGTGGGGTGGGAGAGAGAGAGGTGGGGTGGGAGAGAGAGGGTGGGGATGGGGGGGGGGGGGGGGAAGAGAGAGAGAGAGAGAGAGAGAGAGAGAGAGAGAGAGAGAGAGAGAGAGAGAGAGGAGAGAGAGAGAGAGAGAGAGAGAGAGAGAGAGAGAGGCAGCACTGCATCCAATCTCGCAAATAGGAGGCAGGGAGGAGAGGGGAAAGGTGGGAGGGATGGAAGGGGGACGGGAAGCTGTACCGCATCCCAACAAATCATCCTGAAAGGAGGAAAAGGCACCGCACCACACACAGCACAATATTCTGCAAAGGGGAGAGGATGAGGGATGCACAATGTTTCCCATTAAAACACCCTGCGTGGAAAGGAGGGGGAAGAGAGAGTGGGAGTGGGAGTGGGAGTGGGAGTGGGAGTGGGAGTGGGAGTGGGAGTGGGAGTGGGAGTGGAAGTGGGAGGGGGGGGGGGGGGGGTGTGAAGGGCGAGGGGCTGCAGTTCATCCCTACACACACACACCCTGCGGCGAAGGGAGAGGAGCTGAGGATTGAGACCAGGGATCTCGTCCAGCCTGAGACAGGAGTCTGGCCGCAGATCAACAGGGAAACAGAAAGCCCATCTGCACTGCGGGAGGGACGTGACCTGGGACCAGGGGACGGGTTCTGTCGGTGTAGCCCCCTCTCTCTCTCTCTCTCTCCCTCTCTCTCTCTCTCTCTCTCTCTCTCTCCCTCTCTCTCTCTCTCTCTCTCTCTCTCTTCCTTTCCCCCTCCCCCGGCTTGAGGCGGGTGGTGTCGGGGCAGCGGCAGCGGCTAAGGGCTGATCGGACAGAGCGAGGGGTTAGCGCTCTCCCCCGGCGTCAGGTTCCCCACACCCGGTGCGCCCACAGCCCAGCCCAGCCCAGTCCAGCACAGCCTTTCCCAGCCCAGTCCAGCCCAGCTCTGCCCGGTCCAGCCCAGCCTTGCCCGGTCCAGCCCAGCCTTGCCCGGTCCAGCCCAGCCTTGCCCGGTCCAGCCCAGCCTTGCCCCAGTCCAGCCCAGCCTTGCCCCAGTCCAGCCCAGCACAGCCTTGCCCGGTCCAGCCCAGCCTTGCCCGGTCCAGCCTTGCCCAGCCCAGTCCAGCCCAGCCTTGCCCGGTCCAGCCCAGCACAGCCTTGCTCCGTCCAGCCCAGCCCAGCCCAGCCCAGCCCAGCCTTGCCCCAGTCCAGCCCAGCTCAGCCTTGCCCGGTCCAGCCCAGCCTTGCCCAGTCCAGCCCAGCCTTGCCCAGTCCAGCTCAGCCTTGCCCAGTCCAGCCCAGCCTTGCCCAGTCCAGCCCAGCCTTGCCCAGTCCAGCCCAGCCTTGCCCAGTCCAGCCTTGCCCAGTCCAGCCCAGCCTTGCCCAGTCCAGCCCAGCCTTGCCCAGTCCAGCCCAGCCCTGCCCAGTCCAGCCCAGCCTTGCCCAGTCCAGCCCAGCCTTGCCCAGTCCAGCCCAGCCTTGCCCAGTCCAGCCCAGCCTTGCCCAGCCCAGCCCAGCCTTGTCCAGCCCAGCCCAGCCTTGCCCAGTCCAGCCCAGCCTTGCCCAGTCCAGCCCAGCCTTGCCCAGTCCAGCCCAGCCTTGCCCGGTCCAGCCCAGCCCAGCCTTGCCCGGTCCAGCCCAGCCCAGCCTTGCCCGGTCCAGCCCAGCCCAGCCTTGCCCGGTCCAGCCCAGCCTTGCCCGGTCCAGCCCAGCCTTGCCCGGCCCAGCCCGCCACTCGGTTGCGGTAACTTACAGCACACATAGGGCGAGCGCGCCTCCGACCGACTCGCTCTGACGGACCAGAAAGCTGCCGTCCTGGGCAGCCTTGGCCAGCAGCTTCTCCGCCATGGGGCGGGAGATGTCTTCATGGTACCACCGGTCGCTCATCCTCCCTCCCTTTATTCCATCCATGTATCCGCTGCCTCGCTCAAAGAAAGTAGCGAGTGTCCGCGCCCCGAAACACTGCACTGTTTGCAGCCGCGAGAAAGACAGTGCGAGCTCCACTTCCTCAATGGTACTTGTCAGACAGAGACAAACAACACGTGTGTTTAGTATATTTCAAGTACAACACCCCATCAGTCCAATCATCTCCAGCCTCGATAGCAGCCCATAAACCGTCCACTTCTCCTTTCACTAACATTTAATCAGCCCACTTAACCTGGTAACTCGAGATATTGTCAGGTACATGTACATGTACAGGTACAGGTACAGCGATACTCTTGCAACAGCACACAGGCGCACGACACTCGCGCACACACATTAAACGTAAATTACTAATAAACTCGACAGGACTGAAAAGAAAAAAAAGATTGTGCGAAACAAAAAGCACAAAGGCATTAGTGCAAAACACAATGAGAAATCATGGTGGTGCAAAGAAGTGTTTCTTAGCCAAGGTAGGAATAGGAATGCGCAGCTCAGCTCAAGAACATGATGGTTGGAGAAAAGGAGCTGATCCTGAACCTACTCCATCCCAGTGTATCTCTTTCATACTTCCCAATTTCCTTGACATTTGTTGTAAATCGAGCAGTTCAGCCTTTAATGTCAAAGCCTTTAACTTTACATCTTCTGTACCATTTGGTCTCAGTCACAAAACCTTGATGCCCACATTGTCTATTGAAACAGAGTTATCCACACAACCACCTGCTAATGGACATACTCACTGTTCTCTTCAGATTGATGGCACTTTCTTTGCAATGTGCATCAACTGAGGAGACCAAATTGCCTATAGATGCACTGCCCTCAATAATGTGATAAATTCAATCTGGTCAAGTGGCACCCCTTCAGTCCACTCTGAACATCCAACAAAGGGAAGGGAAATAACATAAACAAGTGCTCAGTTTGGGTGTTACAAGGATTACTGGTTCCAGACCCCAGACCTCAGTACAAGTTCAAGATATAGACAGAAAGTTGAACTTCAGATGAGAGGTAATCGTCCAGCATTAACTCCAAAGTAATACTTGACCATGTGTTCCATCAATTTATTCACAAAATGCTGGAGTAACTCAGCAGGTCAGGCAGCATCTCAGGAGAGAAGGAATGGGTGACATTTCGGGTCGAGACCCTTCTTCACCCATTCCTTCTCTCCTGACCTGTTGAGTTACTCCAGCATTTTGTGAATAAATACCTTCGATTTGTACCAGTATCTGCAGTTATTTTCTTATACTATGTGTTGCATCAAGGTTGCTTGAACAAGTGAAATCCAGAGAAAGCAGAAAGAAAACTGCCCACTGACCTAAGACGGATTTTTCAAATCTGCCTCTTCTACCACCTAATTTTCCATCCAAGTCACGCACCTTTCTGACTTGGAAATATATTGCTACTCCTGCATTGTTGCTGGATTGTGGTCCTTGAAAGGCTTTTCATCACTCACACCACAAGTGTTCAAGAAGGTCACTCACCACCATCCTCTCGTAGGAAGAATGGTCTCATCATTTCTGGTCTTGTCAATGGATGTCCACATCCTGTGAATGATTACATTTTTATCCACAAATGCATGATACTTCCAGTTCATTTTTTTTAAATAAAAAAAAATCCTCGTCCTCATTTACTCTTGTTTTCCAATTAAACAAAATATTAATAGATTTTGTGTAATACCAAATGCCTTATTATTATTATTATCTGTCTTCTAGCTGGCATTAAATGCATTTCAATAACACGAACATAGAACATAGAACAGTACAGCACAGGAACTTTGGTCCACAATGTTACAATAGACAATAGACAATAGACAATAGGTGCAGGAGTAGGCCATTCAGCCCTTCGAGCCAGCACCGCCATTCAATGCGATCATGGCTGATCACTCTCAATCAGTACCCCGTTCCTGCCTTCTCCCCATACCCCCTCACTCCGCTATCCTTAAGAGCTCTATCCAGCTCTCTCTTGAAAGCATCCAACGAATTGGCCTCCACTGCCTTCTGAGGCAGGGAATTCCACACCTTCACCACTCTCTGACTGAAAAAGTTCTTCCTCATCTCCGTTGTAAATGTGCCAAACATGATGTCAAGCTAAACTGATCTCATCTGCTTGTACATGATCCATATTCTTCTATTCCTTGCATTTCCATGTGCCTATTTAAAAGTCTCTTTCACCACTATCATACCTGCCTCCACCACCAACCCGAGCAATGCGTTCCAGGCCCCGACTACTCGGTGTAAAGAACTTGCCCAGCACCCCCTCTCACCTTACAGCTACGGCCTCTAATGTTGGACATTTTCGTCCTTGGGAAAAGGTTCTGGCTGTCTACCCTATCTATACCTCTCATAATTTAAATACACTGATATAGCAATAGGTGCATTCTCTTTACCAATATTATTTCCTCAACACTCAGCCAGGTTTTTTCCTTACGTGTAATAAATATTCAGTCCAACAAACTATATGCCAGTCATATATGGCATATGCCATATGCCAATGGTTATGGCATAACCATTGTCAACCATTCCTGTGAGGAAAGATGTATATTCATCATGAAATTTCTCATTCTTGCCAAACTTGCATTTCGGGTTCTGGATGCGTTGCTCTGCAATGCAATGGTTATTGGGCATGCTGGCGTATTCTTGCTTGAAAGTTAAGTCTAGACAATAGTGTCCGTCTGTCATTTTTGCTGAACGATTCACAATATCCAAGAACTTTACATCTTCTCTGGACATTTCCTCTGTTTCCTTGCTGGTTCTTTCACTGAAGTCGTGATTGTATTGTTTGACCAATAGCTCCTCTAGGTTTGCAATGGATATTCAATAGATAACAGCAGCAGGGCAGCCATTTACATCCCTGCTCTCGTTGCCTCTTCTCAGGGGACCATAGATGACCCACCCCAGTAGGGTCCTCACAGTGTATGGTCCATCCCCTTGGTTGTTGACCAGCTCCAATACCTTTGAAGCATTTGTCCCGATGAGTCGGTCAATGCCAGAGTCTATTTCAGGAATCTTGATATCCTTCATGTAAGGCCATTGTGTCAGGTCTTCTTGTCTGGGAATGTTTAGCAGAGAAACAGGCATGGTCTTATGTGTGAACACGTCAGATAGTTGAATAAAATTGTCTTTGTTCAGACTAGATATTTCCAAACTTGTTTTGGGGCGGAACCCTTCATCAGACCGAAAGAGATTGGAAGAGTGCTGAGGTAGAACATTTTATTGAATGGCAGAGCAGGCATAAGGGCTCAAATGACTACCATAGCTTGTTTTCTTTAAGTTACAAGCAAGAGTGCCCATGTGGCATCTCAAGCAAGCTTTCTTTTCATTTATTTATTTGAGGGATGGAGACATTACTAGTAATGCCAGCATTTATTCAGCATCTCTAAATCTCCATATTGCTGAGTCAGGAGTCATATATAGATCCGACTGGGTGGAAGGACCGATTTTTTTGCCTCAAGAAACGTTATTAAGCCAGGTGAGTTTTAATGACATCACATAGATTTATGGTTACAGTCACTGAGACAAGCCTTATGAAAATAATGCAGTGTTATTTAATTAAATTAATTTAAATTTCTCAGTTGCCATGATAGGATTTAAACGCACGCTTCTTTGATCCAAAGTTCCACAACACTGGCTGTCAGTCTAGCAACTTAAACATAGTGTCTGTCATTCAATATGATCATAATGCATCGTCTGACCAATATTTACTTTGATGCTCATCTCTAAGGCTCTTGAACCTTTGGTGTCAATTTGTAGTGAAATGACTCAGGAAGTTTAAATAGTTGTAATTCAAGAGGCTCTGCAATTATTTTCCAGCATGGTTCGACATGATTGGCTGGCATGCATGAAGGCTGGTGCTGTTCCAGTAATTAGGGTTATGTTTATGAAGCTAATCCACTTGAACCCAATAACCTCAGGTATAGCTCATAATACAAGTCACATACTAAACAACACGTTCCTTGTTGTGCATCTCATACTAAACAACCTGCCGCCTCCTGCGTGACACACTGACAAATACAATTAACCATTTCCCTCCTTCAATTTAACTCATCCCACACAAAGCAGCTCGTTTGACCAGTGTGGACCAACTGGCAAATCAGGAGACCACATATGTAGAAAGGAACTGCAGGTGCTGGTGTATACCGAAGATAGATACAAAGTGCTGGAGTAACACTGCAAGTCAGGCAGCATCTCTGAAGAAAAATGATGGGTGATGTTTTGGGTCGGGACACTTCATCGGTCTGAAGAGGGGTCCCGACCCAAATCGTCATCCGTTCTTTTTCTCCAGAGATGCTGCCTGACCCCCTGAGTTACTCCACCACTTTGTGTCTATCTTCAGGAGACCACATGCCAGTTTTCATTGATGGGTCAGTGCTGGAGAGTGTTAGCAGCCTCAAATTCCTGGGTGACACCCACTAATTTGCTCATTCGCAGTCTCGTTTCATTTAGATAACAGCCTGCCTTTTGATTTCTCTTAATGACATGCATAATTTCATACTTTCCCTGCATTAAACTCTATCTGTCCACTTTTTCCCCACTCGTTCAATTTGTTCTGATGCAGAGTTACAATATCCTCCGTAAAATAACCTTCCACCTATTGTCTTATCATTATCAACCTTACTATTCACCCCCTCCTCCAGCTCACTAATATCATTAGAAAATTTAGTTACAGTAATTAATACAAATAGGGAATAATATAAATCGACCAAAAACCAATCTCTGAGCTACTCTAGGTGTTACATCCTTCCAACCTGAAAAGACCCATTTACTCTAATTCTCTGTATTCTAGATGATAACCCGTTCTCAGTCCATACAAACACATGTACTCCAAATCCAAGGCATAGCTATGGGCACTTGCATGGGCCACAGCTATGCCTGCCTCTGTAGGTTACGTCAACCAATCACTGTTCCAAACATACACCGGTCCTGTCCCCAAGCTCTACCTCAGCTATATTGACGATTGCATTGGTGCTACCTCCTGCACCCATGCAGAACTCACTGACTTCATTAACTTTACTACTAATTTCCATCCTGCACTCAGATTCACTGGACCATCTCCAACATCTCCCTACCTTTTTGATTCCTAACACATGTAATCCAGTACCTAACATACTTCATCTCTCATGCAGCACCTTGTACCTCATATTTACAGGTTCCCCTCTGTTGGCTCGTCTTATTACATCCGAAAGAACGCAAACAGATTTGTCAAACATGATTTACTTTTATAAAACTACTTAGAAACTAGTTTAATTAAATGAAGCGTTCCAGAACCATTAGCTAATTTTTCTTTGATTATTGACTGGCATTTTCCCAACAGTAGATATTAAACCAAATGACATTGAGTTTCTGGCATTCTTGGACATGTCTCCGTTCTTGGACACGGGATTACTTTTGCTGCTTCCCCGTGCACTGTTCCCTTCCCAGGATTCAGTGAGTTTCATAAAACGTAACTAATGGGTCCATTTCCTCTGCAACCACTTCCTTTACAATGCAAGAGTGCAGGCTATCAGGCACAGGCGATCTGTCTGCATTTAATCCCATGAGACTTTTTCTGATGTGTAGGAAGGGAGTGCAGATGCTGTTTTAAACTGAAGATAGACACAAAATGCTGTTGTAACTCAGCGGGACAAGCAGCATCACTGGAGAGAAGGAATGGGTGACATTTCGGCTCGAGACTCTTACCTTATTCCCTAATGATGAAAATGGTTACAGGTGCTTTCATGCTATTGTTGCCAGCCCATCTGTTATCTTACAAATATTTGCAATGTTCTACAAAGTGATGTAAAAAAATGGTTTAATGTATCTACCATTTCCTTGTATACTAATATTAATTCCCCAAACTCACTGGATATCCAACAACTTACTTTAACCACTCTCTTATCTTTTATGCAACAACAGAAATTCTTTCTGTTTATTTTGATGTGTAATGCAATTTTCCTTCAAAAGTAATTTTCTCCTTTATATTGCAAAAAAAAGAAAACCACTAGAGGAACTCACTTAGGTAGCAACTGTGGTCAGAATGGACAGGCGTTGTTTTGGGTCAGGACCCTGCTTCAGTCTAACCTGATATTATCTCCTTCACAGATGCTGCTTGGTCTGCTGAGCTTCTCCAGGTGAGACAGAGGTTCACCTGCACCTCCTCCAACCTCATCTATTGTATCCGCTGCTCTAGATGTCAACTTCTTTACATCGGCGAAACCAAACACAGGCTCGGCGATCGTTTCGCTCAACACCTTCGCTCAGTCCGCCTTAACCAACCTGATCCCCCGGTGGCTGAGCACTTCAACTCCCCCTCCCACTCCCAGTCTGACCTATCTGTCATGGGCCTCCTCCAGTGCCATAGTGAGGCCCACCAGAAATTGGAGGAACAGCACCTCATATTTCGCTTGGGCAGCTTGCAGCCCAGCAGTATGAACATTGACTTCTCCAACTTTAGATAGTTCCTCTGTTCCTCTTCTCTCCCCCCCACCCCCCCTCCTCCTTCCCAGTTCTCCCTCTAACTTCCTGTCTCCACCTATATCCATCCTTTGTCCCGCCCCCCGGACATCAGTTCACCCATTCCTTCTCTCCTGAGATGCTGCCTGACCTGCTGAGTTACTCCAGCATTTTGTGAATAATCAGTCTAACCTTATATCATCTCCTTCACAGATGCTGCTTGGTCTGCTGAGCTTCTCCAGCAGATTATTCCAGTATTTGCAGTTTCTTGTTTCTCCTTTCTTTTGAGCTTTTTAGTCTTTTGCTGGTGATTCCTGACAAACACCCAGATTTTGAGCCTGTCTCTAGCTCTTGCCACTTTCCATGCCCTCCTCTTTGATTTAACATTATCCTTGATCTCCTGTGCTAAACATTGAAAGTTCCTCTTTCTCATGGAATCTGTACTAATCGGGATGAATTTCTGCCGATCTATCTGAAGTAGCTGCTTAAACACCAGCCGCTGTTCATTTATTGACTTATCTCTTTGACCATTTACCCAGTCCACTCAAGGTAACTTCACCTTGGTATCATTGTAGCTGTCCTTATTTAAGCTGAAGAGTTAAATTTTGGCCCTGAGGTATTCATTCCCAAACTCAATCTGGATTTCTACCATGTTGAGATTGCTACTTCCTGGAATTTCTTATTAATCCTTCCTCATTACACATGACCAAATCTAAATAGTCGGTTCCCAGGTGCGCTACATAATATATTGCTACAAGGAGCAATTTGTGACACATTCCACAAATCCTTCTTCTGCGATACCCTTGCCAGTTTGATTTGTCTAAACATGATGTAGATTAAAATCTACCATGATAAATATAGTTCTGTCATATATGTGTTTGATATTACCCCATTTATTCTATGCCCTATTGAGAGGCTACACTTTAGTATCGAGATATCACACAGAATAGTGAAAGGCTTGGATAGTGGATATGGAGAGGATGTTTCCATTAGTGGGAGAGTCTAGAACTAGAGGTCATAGCCTCAGAATTAAAGGACGTTCTTTTAGGATGGAGATGAGAAGAAATTTATTTTGTCAGAGTGTGGTGAATCTGTGGAATTCTTTGCCACAGAAGGCTGTGGAGGCCAAGTCAGTAGATATTTTTAAGGCAGAGATAGATAGATTCTTGATTAGTGCAGGTGTCAGCGGTTATGGGCAGAAGGCAGGAGAATGGGGTTAGGAGGGAGAGATAGATCAGCCATGATTGAATGGCGGAGTAGACTTGATGGGCCGAATGGCCTAATTCTACCCCGATCCCTAATGACATTATGACTGGGTTTGATTGATTGATTGAAAGATACAGCATAGAAACAGTCCCTTCAGCCTAGATTTCCCTATGTAGCAATTTCCTGGTATTTGCCCTTCACGGCCCATCCAACTCCGTCTTGCTCTCTACTTCAACCTCTCTGTTTTGCTGTTTATCTCTATGTCTGGATGGAACATTGTGGGCATTGTTTCCCTTTTGCATTGTTACCTGGAAATGTTGCCACTGTGGAAAGTTTGCTGATGCTCACATACTCACTGTTGGAAAGCTGCCAAGATGTTGCACCTGTGATCCAAATACTGAGCAGTGGCTTGGATGATAATTAAGCAAGTCAATGGCGTGACTGGGGATAGACTTTTGAATTCTGGGTGATTGGGCATAATTAAATTTGGACCAGAACTGTTGACAAAGTAAGATCCAGGTGTCAAGAGTGGACGAGGAGCCAGTAGGAAGGAGTCAGGTTTGAAGAAACGAGGGTTTGAGCAGCGATGGCCCAAGGCTCACCTTTAGATGTGATCAAAAAATAAACACAAAGTGCTGGAGTAACTCGGTGGGTCAGGCAACATCTCTGGAGAAAAAGGATTGGGTGATATTCCGGGTCGGGACTCTTCTTCAGACTGTTGTATGCAGTTCTGGTTGCTGCATTACAGGAGGGATGTGATGACCTTCGAGAGAATGCAGATGTTTGCCAGCATGGTGCCTAGATTAGAGGGTAATTAGCTTAAAGGAAGGGTTGGACAAACATGAATTGTTTTCTCTGGAGCCTAGGAGGCTGAGGAGCAGCCCATTGGAACACAGAAAATTAAGAGAGATATACTGTAGATAGAGCAAATAGTCTGTCTTTTCCCCATGTGGAAATGTCAAATACTAAAGGACAAGGTGAGGGGGGATGTTTAAAGGAGATCGCTAAAGCAAGTTTTTTTTGGGTGCCTGGAATGCACGGCCAGGGGAAATGGTGGAAGCAGTTATGATCAGAAGGTTTAAGTGCCATGTAGACAGATACTTGAACTGATAGAGAATGGAGAGATACAGACCATGTGCAGGAAGATGGAATTGACATCAATTGATTAAAAACACTACTCTGCCTTGGTATTTGATGGATTGCATGCAGTCAATATAGTGGAATGTGTCTGAGCATTGGCCTGGATGCTAAAATCTTAGAAGTCCTGTGAAATGAAGAGGTTCTGTTTGAGGGTAAATAACCTGAAGTGTTAACCCTGTTTTTCTCATCACGGATGTATTTAGTGTTTCCGGATTGTTGTTGCTTCTTGCATCCACTCCATTTTCTTTCTGTGTGTAGTTGCATTCACTTCCTAATTAAATATCGGTACTATTTCTGAAGTAGAAATAATCCACTTTCAAAGATTGCCCTGTGTTTTGTGCAATAGAGTCATAGAGTCACAGTTACAGCATCATAAAGGGCAGGACCAGACCTTTCGGCCCACCATGTCTATGATGATTGCACTGATTGGGCGGCATGGTGGCGTAGTGGTAGAACTACTGCCTTACAGCGCCAGAGACCCGGGTTTGATCCTGACTTCAGGTGCTTGGCTGTATGGAGTTCGTACGCTCTCCCCATGACCTGCGTGGCGTTTCTCCGAGACCGTCAGTTTCCACCTACACTCCAAAGGTGTACAGGTTTGTAGGTTAAATGGCTTAGTATAAATGTAAATTGTTCCTAGTGGGTGTAGGATAGTGTTAACATGCAGGGATTGCTGCTCGGCGCTGAGTCAGTGTGCTGAAGAAGGGCCTGTTTCCGTGCTGTATCTCTAAACAAAACTAAACTAAACTAAACTGGAGGGAACCCAATGTAATATTGAAAGTCAAACTATGATTTGCTTTTCATTTGGAAATCTTAACTATATTATCTCTGAATTACTATTCACTGTTCATGATTGAGGATAAATTGAGGTAGGGGAAATGGTCATGTCTGGTGAGAGGAAAGAATATGCACATGGTAATGTGATCCGATGCAGCAGCTTGACCTGAAAATTTGACTTTCCCTTTCTCTATAGATGCTGCTGTTCCTCTGAGTTCCTCCAACAACTTGGTTTTTACTCTAGATTCCAACATCTGTTTTCTCTAGTGTCTCCAAAAAACTTGTCTTACCTCTGCTAATAGAACAGTTACAAGCATTGGATAGCTAGTGATTGGGACTGGGATCCGTGCCTGGTTTTTCTTCTTTCCCTAACCATAATAAGGTGCAAATAGTTTACCACTTGGGCCAATTCAGCTTTAAATACGTTTTGACCTTCCTGGTCCTTTTGGCCCTAGGTCTTGCTCAGTTTAGCTCCTGCCTGGCTCCTGTGAATGTCTTCCACAAAGACTGGCCATGTGATTGAGTGTGGCATGATTAAATGCCAGCCTTACTTAGTTCAGTTTAGTTTAGAGACAATGCAGTGACTCTGCCACATGCAGTGACTCTACCACCTTATGGCTCGGAATACAAAATGCAAGGAAACAAAGCTGCATGCAAATGCCAACATTAGCATACAGCATATAAGTTCAGTGACCCTTTATGGAAGAGTGTCTGATCCATGGGAAGGACAATTGTTGGTAACAACTCCAGCAGCAGCTCCCAAACCCATATGTTTTACCACCAAGGATGAATGGGGTTTCAGGGATTGTGAACATCACTGATTGCAGATTCATAGAGTCATGGAGTGATGCAGTGGGGAAACAGACCCTTCGGCCCAACTTGCCCGCACCAGCCAACATGTCCCAGCGACAATAGTCCCACCTGCCTGCGTTTTGTCGATATCCCTCCAAACTTGCCCTATCCATGTCTAACTGTTTCTTAAATGTTGGGATAGTCCCTGCCTCAACTACCTCCTCTGGCAGCTTGTTCCATACACCCATTACCCTTTGTGTGAAAAAGTTACCATTCAGATTCCTATTAAATCTTTTCCCCTTCACCTTGAACCTATGTCCTCTGGTCCTCGATTCACCTACTCTGGGTAAGAGACTCTGTGCATCTACCCGACTCTGTGCATCTATCCTCTCATATTCCTTTCTAAACTGTACATTATCCCTCCCCTTGCAAATGTATCGCTGGTTTTTCATTGTGGCAGCCTCCAAATGCTGGAATACCCTACCAATAAGCAGCAAGGGAGTATCTCCCTGCGTCCTTTTCTGCTTTACCGGCCATTTACCAGTCACACGCTGGAGAAACAAGATCAGGTTTCCCCTTGCAAATAATCCATTATTTGATTTTCAGTTGCAAGGACTGACAGAGATGCTTAGCAGATCAGACGTCTTATATCTATTAATTTGCAGGATGTTGACACCACTAAAAAGGGCAGGATTTAAAGCCCTTCCTGAACTGTCCTTGATGAAGTGTGATAAGCAGCAACCACCGTGGTCTATTTGATGCCAGCATTCCATCAGAGCGGTTGAGCGTTTAGAGTGAAGACGGAACAAGCAAGAAAGTTTCTATGTTGGGATGGTGTGTGATTCGGAGGTAAAACTGCAGGAGGTGGCGTTCCCACTGCTTCCCCTATCATTCTTGCTGTTAGTCACAGATTTAGGAACTGCCGTTAGGCAACCACTGAACTCACCACATGGACCAAGAACTAAATTCCAGGAATGAGATGGGAGTGTCTATCCTATAACATTAAGGCAACATTTGACTTAGTGTGGTTTCAAGAAGCTCCGGTGGAACTGAAGACAATGGGTATAAAGGAGGAAATACACCAATGGTTGGAGTCTTATTTCACTGAAAGGGGAAGATAATTTTCTCAAAAGCTAGCATTTATAAGGAAGGCAAACGCAATGCTAGCATTTATTTCAAGAGAGCTACAATACATAAACAGGGATGTAATGCTGACGCTCTTTAAGGCAACGGTCAGGCTGCATTTAGAGTATTGTGAGCAATTTTGGGCACCATATCTGAGGATGTACTGGCTCTGGAGAAGGTCCAGAGGAGGTTTATAAGAATGATTCCAGGAATGAGGGGGTTAACATATGATGAGCATTTGACAGCACTGGGCCTGTACTCGCTGGAGTTTAGAAGGATGAGGGGGAACCGCATTGAAACTTACCGAATAGTGAAAGGCTTGGATAGAGTGGATGTGGAGAGGATGTTCCCACAAGTGGGAGAGTCTAGGACGAGATCATAGCCTCAGAATTAAAGGACGTTCCTTTAGGAAGGAGATGAGGAGGAATTACTTTAGTCAGATGGTGAATCTGTGGAAGTCTTTCCACAGAAGGCTATGGAGACCAAGTCAATGGATATGTTAAGACAAAGTTAGATAGATTCTTGGTTAGTATGGTGTCAGGGGCTATGGGGAGATGGCAGGACAATAGGGTCAGGAGGGAGAGGTAAATCTGCAATGATTGAATGGCGGAGTAGACTCGATGGGCCGAATAGTCTACTTCTGCTCCAATCACTTATGACCTTATGAGCTATCAGCTACTTCATTGATGATCTTCCATCCATCAGAAAGTCAGAGTGGAGATATTTTGCAGACACCATTACTCTGTTCTTAGCGACATGAATCCTCCACACAACAATCAGGGGTTTTGAAGGTTCCTTATGGTTTCAGATCCATCTCGACCCTGTTTTGAACAAATCATGCCACCTCATTAATAGGAAGCAATGGATAATACTGTGATATAACAAAGCACATCTGCAGGACTGACCAGTCACAGTGATAAAGGCTGCTTCATTGTGTGTGGCACAGTGGTGCAGCGATAGAGTTGCTGCTTTACAATGCCAGAGACCTGGGTTTGATTCTGGCTATGGGTGCTCCGGTTTCCTCCCACACTCCAAAGATGTACAGATTTGTAGGTGAATTGGCTTCGATAAAAAATGTAAATTGTCCCTAGTGGTAGTGTACGGGGATCACTGGTCGGCACGGAGTTGGTGGGCCTAAGGGCCTGTTTCCACGCTCTTTCTCTAAACTAAACTAGGGGCGTGGCTGTGTTCTGCAGCTGCGGCTCACCGGCAGTCTCTCTGTTTTTTTGTTGTTTTTTTGTCATTGTCGTCGTTAAATGTACGTTTTGTTTTATTTTTAACTCTGTGTATGTGGGGGGGTGGTGAGGGGGTTGGGGGAAACCTTTTTTCAAATCTCCTCCTCAATGGAGATGCGACCTTTACCGTGTCGTATCTCCGTTCTCGCTACGGCCTAACACCGTGGAGTCGGCGGCCTCCAGCTGGGATCGACCTCAAAGACTCCGGTCGCAGGGCCTGGACTTACCATCTCGGAGGCTTCGGCCGTGGGCCCTGCAGACCGCAACATCGGGAGTTCGCAGGTCCCTGGCTGGCGACCGGCTTTTGGGAGCTCCAGCCGTAGCAGCTTCGACCGCCCCGAAGCGCGAGGTACGATCGACCCGCTCGCAGGCCCTTCATCACCCTGCGTGGCTCGGCCGCAGCACTTTCCATCGCCCGGTGGGGGCTCAGGACCTTCATCGGCCTGCTCGGCTCGGCCCTGGGACTTTCCATCGCCCAGTGGGGGCTCAGGACTTTCATCGGCCTGCTCGGCTCGGCCCTGGGACTTTCCATCGCCCGGTGGGGGCTTCAAAAAGCTGGGAGCCTCGATCACCTCGTGGCACCACGGGACAAGAATGAGGAGGAGATAAGACTTTGCCTTCCATCACAGTGAGGGTATGCCTAGAGCAATCACTGTGATGGCTGTTTGTGTAAAAATTATATCTGTGTGTCTTGTGCTTTTTGATGTCTACTGCCGGACCCTGACGTGAGAGGACGCTGGCGTTGTGTATTCGCCGCTTTTCCTTCAGGATAGTTTGTCTGTTTGTTTCTATGTTAATTGTTTTTGTAAAGCGCTTTGAGCACCCGATAAGGCGCTATATAAAATAAATGAATTATTATTACTATTATTAAACTAACCTGTCTTCCTCCTCACGTGAAGCCACTCCCTCCATGGGTGGTTCTGCTCAGTTGCGATTCCCTCCACCAAGTGCATTCATAGAAACATAGAAAATAGGTGCAGGAGGAGGCCATTCGGCCCTTCGATCCAGCACCGCCATGCATTGTGATCACACTCAGTAACCATTCATTTCTTGTGTGTTACAATTTGAGTTCCCCAAACTACTTATGCAGAAATACTCTCATTGCAAAGATCAAGGTAAAACAGAACTTTGATTTTGAAAAGTTATTTATTGAAATATTTCCAACAGCTCATAGCTTTCAATAAGAAAACAAAGCAAAATACCACACTTAAAAACATCTGATAATATTCAGTTCAAGCAAATGTGAGTGAATTCATTGCTTTCCAGTTAGAAATAATATCTAACAAAAAAAACTGCTGGTGGAACTCAGCAGGTCAAACAGCATCTGCAGAGGCTAAGAGATTGTCCTCATTTTGGGTCGTGTCCCTGAATTATTAGGATGTTTGACTTGCTGCAGGACCTGATGAGTTCCTTCAGCAGTTTGCGTTTTGGCTCCAGAATCTGCAGCCTCTTGTGTCTCTGATGTCTGACAAATTGCTTTGTCAGTGCTTCAAAGCCAGCTGTGTAGAAGCAAATATGACAGCCTTCTTTTAGTAGATTTTAAGTCATAAGCAAAGATAGGAAAGAAGAATACAGCTCCAAACATTTAAATAAATCTTTCACAATTTCTCAATGCAAAGCATTACATGGATAGGACAGGTTTGGAGGGATATGGACTAAACGTGGGCAGGTGGGACTAGTGTAGCTGGGACATGTTGGCCGGTGTGGGCAAGTTGGACCGAAGGGCCTGTTTCCATGCTGTATTACTCTGACATTACTTTTGGAATTAGAAGAGGAAAGTGATCAGCTTTGTGGCCAACTTCAGGGGCGCAGCGATAGAGTTGCTGCCTTACAAAGACCTGGGTTCAATCCTGACTACGGGTACTGTCTGTGTGGAGTTTATCCATTCTCCCTGTCATGGCGAGGGTTTTCAGCTGGTACAAGTTCCATTTACCAATTTACCAGCACTTAGTCGGTAGTTGTTTAAGCCTTGGTGATTCAAGTATCACCTAGATCATTCTTAAATGTTATGGGAGTCTCTGCCTGTGAGAATACAGGGCATTCCTGGGTTACAAACACATATGACTAATGGATGCCCACAGATACTAAAGAGCTCCCATAATATTATTACATTCAAAAGTACAATGTCTGTTCATATGAATGGTAGAACAAGTTTCCTCTCTCTCTCCCTCGCTATTTTTAGTCATTGTTTTTTGTTATCAGTCTTGTGTGTTTTTGATGCCATCCATTAGATACTATGGAGGTATAGTTCAATTGCCACCTCTACCAATCCCCCCCCACCCCTCCCATATACATATTCCATTTCCCTGCCCGCTGAGTTCCTTCAGCACTTCAGCACTTTGATCTTTGTTCAAGATTCCAGCATCTGCAATCTTGTGCCTCCAGTTATGAAGTGAAACGTGTTTGGGTAAATCTTGTGTGAGCTGGTGGACACATTGGGTGATTGGCAAGGTGATAATAGAAAATAGACGATATGGTATCTGAAACTACAGCTTATACCCTTCATTCAATGGCAGGCCTTGAGAGAGGCTTTTTGTAGAAAATCGCTTCAGACAGGAAGGCAAAGCTGCAAAAGTGAGCATGTACAACGTATAAAACCCTTTGGGACAGTGAGCTCCATAACACACTCTTGAACTGCTGTTAATTGTGTGAGCCCTCAGGCTAGGAGGAGATGCAAGTGTTGACTAGGTGTTGTTTATCGGAAATTGTTCAGTCCACCTGGACGTGTCAATGAAAATGGAACAAGACCCATGGTAAAACCAGAGGCGTGGCAGGAAGCTATCAATAGTCCACACATCTTTACCACAATCATACGCTTCCAACTCCACGCTGTAGTCACCTTCCATTCCCTTCCAGTGGCCACCCGTAACATAGATCTTCCCAGCAATCGCCACCATGCCACCATTTTCATGTAATTTGTGGAGCAGTTGGACCTAAAAATGAATAAAGCAATGGATCAAGCATGCATGTACATCAGTATATGAAGTACATGAACATTGTGTATTACTGTACACACATGCCTCAAATACACCAGATACACCTTTTTGAATAGACAATAGACAATAGACAATAGGTGCAGGAGTAGGCCATTTGGCCCTTCGAGCCAGCACCGCCATTCAATGTGATCATGGCTGATCATTCTCAATCAGTACCCCGTTCCTGCTTTCTCCCCATACCCCCTGACTCTGCTATCCTTAAGAGCTCTATCTAGCTCTCTCTTGAATGCATTCAGAGAATTGGCCTCCACTGCCTTCTGAGGCAGAGAATTCCACAGATTCACAACTCTCTGACTGAAAAAGTATTTCCTCATCGCCGTTATAAATGGCCTACCCCTTATTCTTAAACTGTGGCCCCTGGTTCTGGACTCCCCCAACATTGGGAACATGTTTCCTGCCTCTAACGTGTCCAACCCCTTAATAATCTTATACGTTTCGATAAGATCCCCTCTCATCCTTCTAAATTCCAGTGTATACAAGCCTAGTCGCTCCAGTCTTTCAACATATGACAGTCCTGCCATTCCGGGAATTAACCTAGTGAACCCACGCTGCACGCCCTCAATAGCAAGAATATCCTTCCTCAAATTTGGAGACCAAAACTGCACACAGTACTTGATACACACAATACCTGTGCTTCCCACATATTTCTCTGAATTAAACAGAAACTCCACTGGGCCAGCCACATTAATATGGGGTACAGCCATATTAATAAGGCAGCAGAGGCTGGGTATCCTGCAGCAAGTAACTCACCTCCTGATTCTCCAAAGTTTTTCCACCATTTACCAGGCCACAGTACTCGATGTCCTCATTTTATGCTTCCAAGACTCAGACAAATTTAAGTCACTGGAAAAACATCACCAATGTAGATTCTTCCAATTTTTTGCAAATTCAGCGGAAGGATAAGTAATCCAACATCCGAGTCTTCTTCCAGGCCAGTCTCCAAACATTAAGGCCCAAGTTAGACTCAGTCAGCTACACTGGGCTGTCGCTTGGCCTTCCTGACACCAGACTCTTATTCTGAACTCATTCATGTGAAGGAATTGCCTGTTGCACAGAGAAAAAGATTCAAGGATGTGCTCAAAGGCTTCTTCAAAAGATGAAGCATCTCCACTGGCTCCTGGGAATCACTGGCCCATGACTGCACGAAGTAGAGAAGAAGCATTGATGATGGTAATGAGCACCCTGTGTCAAAGCATCAGGAGCACGCAGAAGCCCGGTGTAAATGCTAGACCTCACGATCTAGCACGTCAGGCACTTTCTCTCCTATCTCTGGAAGAGACTGTGGTCCTCACGTCAGCCTCAATGGACTTCCAAGAAACCAGAAATCTCAGAGAGATGAGGCTTGTTTCCAAGATGCTCGGAACCATTTATACGAAAACAAGCAAATTTCCTTGATGCTGAGGGGGATCGAAGAAGTAGACAAAGAAGGGGAAGAAAGTTTGAGAAGAAGAAGGAGGACAAGGAGAAAGAAAAGAAGATGTCACTTACCTTCTGCCAGATGTTGGCCTCGGAATCATATGCGTAGACCTTCTTTGTGTTGTCTCCAATTAAATAAATCACTCCATCCACTGCCACACACCGGGGAGATGAGAGGTATTTTGGAATGAAGGGAGATGCAATGACACTCCAGTTATCTGCAGAGGGAAAATTAAACACACAACCTTTTTTTAAATTCAAGTCACTTTAAGATGGGAACAGTGAAATATGCTGTTGAAAGAAGCATGGTCAGAAGGAAGGTGAAAGGTTTGTGATTATTGGAGCAAGAGGAAGTTTTTTATGTATAAACTCCATGCGGACAGCACCCGTGGTCAGGATAGAACCTGGGTCTCTGGCGCTGTAACGTGGCAGCTCTACCGCTGCACCACTGTGCTGCCCATTTAGCATTTAGCTCCTCGGAAAATGAAGCATTCAATTCCCACAGGCAGAAAGACCCTGATGACATAAAGGCTTGGCTGATAAGTACCAGGTAACATATAGCTCACATAAGCGAGGTAAAGATCACCTCCAGCATGAAAGATTCTTGTCACCTTCCCTTGACAATCAATGATGTGATCATTCCCAAGTCTCTGGCCATCCACAGCAGGGGATGCCGGTGGTCACTAGAAGCAATTGGAACAGCCACAGAAACACCGTGCTGAATAAAGCATGTCAGAGGTCATGCATTCCTCTACGTGGCTAACCTCCTGACTCCATAAATTATTTTTTAACCATTCACAAACTATGTTGATATACTCTGAATTTGTCCGATTGAGTGCAGCTTCTGTGACAATCAAAAGCATTAACAGCATCCAGGATGTTGCAGGCTACTTGTGGAGCAGCTCATCACTGCTTTAAGCATTCACTCCACCCACCGCTAATGCAGCGTGGACACACTGTGCACTATCTACAAAGTCCACTGCAACAACATGCTGAGGGTTCTTCGATAAGAAAAGCAAGGTTAGCCAGTGATTCTGATGCCATCGACTGCAAGTTCCCACCATTTCACAGATCACAAAGAAATGCAAATAAATATCAATTCTCTCCTGTCTTCTACACAGATGGCTCCATAGGTTTTTTGGAATTTTAAAAGAAAGAAATCTGAGGGTCATGATGTTAGCATGCCAACAGTTATCCTGGAGCTAATGGGGAAACCTAAAAAGTGGGAGTTGGTTGGCAGCTACAATCTGCAGAGTAGGTGATACATAAATGAGGATTGCTCCGATCTATATTTGTTCTTTTAAACATAGCGCCATGCCATCATTCCATCACCAGGTGCTGCAAACCTATTGACTAGCACAATACATTCAAGACATTTTGTAGCAAAATAATATTATTCCAGCGACATTCCTGGGACATTCCACTATTAAACACTGCAGGAGTATCTACACTACTCCACACCATCTGGTACTATTTGCACCTACTTCCTATGCTATGATATACTCAATGACTTCAACATATGAATGACTGTGGTACATGTAGGATAGAAGAAAAGGAACAAGGTCTCAAAATGAAGGTAGACACAAAATGCTGCAGTAACTCAGCGGGTCAGGCAGCATTTCCGGAGAGAAGGAATGGGTGACGTTTCGGATCGAGACCCTTCTTCAGACTGAAGAAGGGTCTCGACCCGAAACGTCACCCACTCCTTCTCTTCAGAGATGCTGCCTGACCGCTGAGTTACTCCAGCATTTTGTGTCTACCTTCGATTTAAACCAGCATCTGCAGTTTTCTTTCCTACTAAGGTTTCAAAATGAGTTTGAGTTGTCACCATTTCTACAGTTTAGATTGTGATTCCAACACTCACTGTCGCTGAAATAATATTCTTTTGCTAGTGAAATAACAGTGAAACTAGTATGGCAACTAGGGTGAGGGAGGGATGGAGAGAGAGGCAATACAAGGGTTACTTGAAGTTAGAGAAATCAATATTCATACCGCTGGGTTGTAAGCTGCCCAATGACTATATGTGTACAGTCATTATGGTGCACAAGGGAGCTATTCAGCCCATTGACAAAAGAAGCAAGGGAAAAGGAAAGGACTGGGAATGGCGTTCAGGTTATAAAATACAGCAAGGTATTTGAAAGAAATAACAATTAAGGTAGTACATTCACTTCTGCTTCTTGGGAATCAAACTGGGACCTACCGATGACAGGATTGTAACACTGTAAAGTGAGTACATTGTACTTGGCTGCACATGAACCAATCACATAGAGCTTTCCCCCGCATCCTGTGACTGTGAAGTTAGTCACGTACTTCACTGTGGGACCAATCAGAGTCCAGCTATTGACGTAGGGGTCATAGCGTTCCACCTCCACAACATCCAATGTCGTCCCTGCAATTCAGAAAGTGCCAGACCTCATTACAGAACAGTACAACTTAATTCCCTTCTGCTGTTTAGTTTAGTTTACTTTAGTTTAGTTTAGTTTAGAGATACAGCGCAGAAACAAGCCCTTCAGCCCATAACAGGTATAACAGAGCTTTATTTGTCGTTCGGTCCCGATGTACCGAACGAAACTACATAGCAGTCATAGAAAAAAAAAAGAACACAAGACACATAACCCCAACACAAACGTCCATCACAGTGACTCCAAACACCCCCTCACTGTGATGGAGGCAACAAAACTTCCCCTCTCTTCCCCACGCCCACGGACAGACAGCTCGTCCCCGACCGACCCGCACAGTCCCCGCACCGGGCGCTGAAACGTCTCGCGGCCGAACCGGGCGATGAAAGGCCCGCGACCAAGCCTTGCGCAGCTAAGTCCCGCAGCCGAGCCGCACCAGCGGTGAAAAGTCCCGCAGCCGAGCCACACCGGGCGGTGTTAAGTCCCGCAGCCGAGCCGCACCGGGCGGTGTTAAGTCCCGCAGCCGAGCCGCACCAGCGGTGAAAAGTCCCGCAGCCGAGCCGCACCGGGCGGTGTTAAGTCCCGCAGCTGAGTTGCACCGGGCGGTGTTAAGCCCCGCAGCCGAGCTGCACCGGGCGATGTAAAGTCCCGCAGCCGAGTTGCACTGGGCGGTGTTAAGCCCCGCAGCCGAGCTACACCGGGCGATGTAAGTCCAGCGGCCAAGCCGCACCGGGATGTAAAGTCCAGCGGCCAAGCCGCACCGGGATGTAAAGTCCAGCGGCCAAGCCGCACCGGGATGTAAAGTCCAGTGGCTGAGCCGCACCGGGGGATGTTAGGCCCCGCAGCCGAGCCGCACCCCGCGCCGTGAGGAAGAGAAAAGTTCCCCACACCCACCCACCCACACCCACCCCCCACACACCACCACCCCCTCCCACACATACACAACCAAAAAAATATATATAAAAATCATCCCAACACCGACACTCAACAAAAAAAAGACGGACAGACTGCTAGTCAGCCGCTGCCGTTAGGCGCCGCCACGTCCACACCGACCAGCGATCCCCGTACACTAACACTATCCGACACACACTAGGGACAATTTACAATTTTGCTGAAGCCAATTAACCTACAAAACGTCATGTCGTTGGAGTGTGGAAGGAAACCGGAGCATCTGGAGAAAATGTGTAAGAAAAAACTGCAGATGCTGGTTTAAATCGAAGGAAGACACAAAGTGCACCTGGAGAAAACCCACGCAGTCACAGGGAGAACGTACAAGCTCCGTAAAACAGCACCCATGTGCTCAGGTTCGAACCCGGGTCTCTGGCGCTGTAAGACAGCAACTCTACCGCTGCGCCATCATGCCGCCGTGCTGTATTAGGACATTTTATATGCTTCCCAAACACCCAGAAAACAGATGTTTCTTGCCTTGCATCTCAATACCTGCAGGGAATATTAGCAAGAAATGAATCCTCAGGCAATATTGTTTCTAATTAGGCTTGTTACTGCTTTCTATATCAAAACGTCCCGTGCAATAAGAGCAACAAGCAGGGTTAAATCCTCACTGCACTCAGAAGTATCTCTGGATTTTTTTGCCAGGGAAAGAGGTTCTCCCACAAGGAGAACTGTTTTACTCATGAATCCCCGAATTGTCTCCAAGAAAATGAAATTGCATTTGGGATGCCCAAGTTCAGTGGGAATTATGATCACCCCAAGAAAAACACACAAGGCAACAGGGATATCCTGAAAATAATTATTGAACAAAATTGTGGGGAGGTGCAACAAGGCAAGGACTAGGTGGCATGGTGGAGCACTAGTAAAGTCATTGTTTCGCAGTTCCAGAGATGCGAGTTCAATTCTCACCATCGGAGCTGTCTGTGGGGAGTTTGTAGCTTCCCCCTATGAACGCATGGGTTTATTTCATGTGTACTGATTGCCTTACACATCCCAAAGATATATGAATTGATAGGTTAATCAGCTACTGGAAACGCCCCATAGTGGTGGAGTCTGGGATGAGCTGATGAGAAAATGGCAAGAATAAAAAAATGGGGTTATTATAAGGATTAGTATAAATGGGTGGGTTGATGGTTGGTGTGGATCTGATCGTAGGATTTAGATTTGTGCTGTTTCTCTCTATGACTCCATTGTGAACAAGGATTAAGGCAGAAACTTTCATCACGTTGAGAAAGTACTTGGATGCGTGCACAAATGGCTGTAACCAAGGCCCATGGAACAAGGGCCAAAAAGTGGGATTAGGATTAGTTTAGTTTGGAGAACCCAAGACCCCAGCAGTGCTCTGCATTGGAGCCCTGCCAGATCTCAGCATTTTGTTTCATTGCCCGAGACCTGCCTTCTCCACTGCCTCGAGGACCTTTGTCCTTCTCCGTCCTCTGCTATATTATTGGTCTTGTGTCCCAAAGATCCTTATAATGTACAGCCCAGAAGCCCTTCTTCCCCGATCTAATGCAGAGTGTATCCAAATGGTTGGTCAATGTGACTTAATAACATTGAATTCAGTTAAATTTAACTGTGAACCTTTTTACTTCAGTTGATATGTTTAACACTTACAGTACCTACAATGCTTCAATGAACTTTCTTCTGTCATAGTGTGAGCTACCTCAGACAGAGGTGGAAACTAGTCTCCAGGGTTACACTGAACTCTTTGAATGGGGTATTGCTAAATTAGAATATCAACGTTTCTATGCCACAATAAACAAACAAGCGTGAAATTGATTTGTATTCCTGGAAAACCTAACCACAATGGCAATAAAAGAGCTTGTTCGTAACACCAATTTCCTCCGCGTGTCGCTCTTTGCTTCATGCCACTATGCTACCTCCAATGGCGTAGATTTCTCCATTTAGTGCTGCCATCGTGTGGTTAGTTCTGGGTTTGAGCATTGGAGCGATGGGCTTCCAGGCCCCATCTTTGGAATCAAATTTCCAAGCCTGGGTGGTCGACCATGTATCTGTCTTGCTGCCTCTGGAGCCTCCTGGAAGGACAAAAGTAAAACTGTTTGTCAACTGATCTTTGCTTAACAACCTGTACAGTGAACAGTAGGGCTATGGGAAGTGTTGTGGAGCATAGAGAAAAAGGAGTACAGGTACATTGTTCATTGACAGTGGCATTGCCAGTTTAGAGGGTGGTTAAAAAGGCTTTTGGCATATTGGCCTTTAACAGTCAGAGCAATGAATAAAGAAGTTGGGAGGTCATGTCGTATTGGTGAGTATTTAGAGTATTGTATTCAGTTTTGGGCACCATGTTATAGGAAAGATTTTGTCAAGTTGGAAAGGTGCAGAAAAGATTTACAAAGATGTTGCCTGCCAGGACACGAGGGTTTGAGCTATAGGGAGCAGTTGAGCAGGCTAGGACACTATTCATTGGAGCACAAGAGGATGAGGGGTGATCTTATAGAGGTGTACAAAGTCATGAGAGGGATAGATAGGGTGAATGCACAGAGTATCTTATCCAGAATGGGGGAATCAAGAACCAGAGAACATAGGTTTAAGATGAGGGAGGAAAGACTTAATAGGAACCTGAAGGGCAACTTTTTTTACACAAAGGGTAGTAGGTATATGGAACAAGCTGCCAGAGGCAATGGTTGAGGCAGGTTCTATCACATTTAAATAACATTTAAACAGGTATAAGGATAGGATAGGTTTAGAGGGAAATGGCCCAAATGCAGGCAGGTGGGACTAGTGTAGATGGAGCATGTTAGTCGGCATGGGCAAGTTGGGCTGAAGAGCCTGTTTCCATGCTTTATGACTCTATGAATGAAAATTCCTTGCAGGTAGCACAAGAAATAAATGAAGAAGTGAATTTATTTCCTGTGCTCTGTGCCCTTTTTAGCTGTGCAGATTATTGTTTCCAATTTGACAGGAAGGATTTTTTCACACTGGTCAATACTGTGAGGCCCCCAGTTTAGTGGACAGAGCTCTGAATTATTGCACATGAACTAATCTCACAATATCTTGGGATGCAAATTCCAGCTCCCTTCGTTTGATCATTACCAGAATCCAGCTACAGCAAATATATAGAAATAAAGAACTGCAGATGCTGGTTTGCATAGAGGACATAAAGTGCTTGAGTAACTCAGCAGTCATGCAGCACCTCTAGAGAACATGGATAGATGACGTTTCAGGTTGGGACCCTTCTTCAGACAGAAGAGTCTGAAGAAGGCTCCTAACCCAGAATGTCACCTATCCATGTTCTCTGGAGATGCTGCCTGACCCGCCGCTGATTACTTCAGTAATTTGTATCCTTTTGCAGGAAATATGCCATGGAGCACAGATAGGTTCATTGAACATGGTGGATGGCAATAGCAAGCCTCCCAGATTTAAACCCAGTGCCAGGTGGTAGCTCCACTTCCTGGGATTTTGTCCAGAAATCCATCCTATCTGCCCTGCCCACTCGCTTTCTCCCCAACCCTGATGGAGTATCCATGACTACTTTGAAAGACTATCCACTTTCAACATCCACAACATATTTCTTGGGATTGTTCCAACACACTGGGATGGTGGCTATCAACAAATCTGTTTGCTGAGTTGCTGCAGCATTCCTATCTGTCATGACATTTTTGCTTATGTTTTAATCCATGCTAATGCAACGTCATATTAAAGTTACAGATGCAGCATTTCACAGGACCTTCAGCCCACCACAGGTTGCGTCGATCAACCACACCTGTTTACAATAATTATACCTTAATCCAATGTTTTTATTTTCCCCACATTGCCATCAACTCCCCCCAGATTCTACCACTTTCCTACACACTAGACACACTAGAAGCAATTTTACAGAGGCCAATTAAACTACTTTGTCTTTGGGAATGGGAGGAAAGCAGAGCACCTGATGATCACATAGAGAACAGCAGCAGAAGTCAGAATTGAACTGGGATCTCTGGAGGTCTGAGGCAATAGATCTAATGGACGTGCAGATGCTGATTCAAACCGAAGATAAACACAAAAAGCTGGTGTAACTCAGCGGGTCAAACAGCATCTCTGGAGAAAAGGATTAGGTGATCTTTCGGGTCGAGAAGGGTCTGAAGAAGGGTGTCAACATGAAACGTTACCTATTCCTTTTTTCCAGAGATGTTGTCAAACCCGTTGAGTTACTCCTGCATTTTGTGCCTATCTTCGATCCACTAGACGTGTCACCTTACTGCTTGCAAAGATCCCATTGGCAGAGGTAGAGGGATAAGGTTTCTGCTTTGACCACAATCATTAGGCTGGACACAAATAGTAGTAATTTTGGAAAGAGATTGTTTTCCTTGAATATCTATTCCAGCTCATTCATACATCATCCAATGTTAATTTGCCTATGGAATCAGAAAGAGTTTTAAAACAAACTTCCAATAAAAACAACTCTGCTTTAAATTTATTTTTGCATATACCCAAGAGTGATAACTTGGTGGAGTTTGTTGAACATAGATTTATCACAAAAAATAGGCAGTTTTAATCTCAGTGTTGATCCACCACCCATAAATAAACTGATTTTAAATGACTGAAAATAATTTTTAATTTTATACAAAACTTTTTGTTAGTTGCATTAGGACACAGAAGTCAGTTTCTTAGTAAAGTAAAATAATTATCTTGAGAAGTTTTTAAAATGTGCCCATTAGTATCCTTGTAAAATAACCATCTCAGTATGTAGGGGTTCCTCAAATGCAGTAAATGAGTGCAAATCCCAGAAATTCCCAATGACAATTAATCCACCTTACAGATATGTCTGTTTTTTGCAGGTCCAATCTGCTTTCTGACTAGTGCCTCTTAAAATCAATGCTGAAGGTCAAAGAAAACCACACTAACATATCTGACACTTAAAATTCTGCAATAATCTGTGTGCGCTATAATTGACCGTGACTAAGCAGGAATCTCATAATAAAGCTCATTCATCCGAGTCAAGCAGCCAATTCAATCTTGTAGCAAGGCACTGTAAACCACAGGATCCTACTGACCATAAATGTGCTGAAATAGTGGGACGATATCACACTTTACAACAAAGTAGGAGGCCATTTGGCCCATCAAACATGGTACTCTTAGAGGAATGCCATCAATCCTATAATGACGCCCGCAATGGCCGCCTCGCCAACAGTCTGTCTCGTTCTTTCCATCTTTGTTGTTTTTTAGTATGTGTTAAATGTATGCTTTAGTGTTCTTTAGCTTGGTATATGTGGAGGGTGTGGTTGTGGGAAACCTTTTTTTAAATCTCTTACCTCGACGGAGATGCAATTTTTTTCCATATCGTATCAACATCCCCACTGTGGCCTAACATCGAGGAGCTGGCTGGCCTTTGCTGGAGACCGACTTCGGGGGCTCCAACCACGGGAGCCTGCAGGACTTAACATCATGGAGCTGGTGGTCCCTGTCGGGGATCGACCTTTGGAGCTCCTACCGTGGGAGCCTGCGGACTTTAACATGGTGGAGCTCCTGATCCCTGGCTAGAGACTGACTTCGGGTGCTCCAAGCCGCAGGAGCTTCGATCGCCCCACCGCAGGAGCTTCGATCGCCCCGACGCGGAAGCTTCGACTGCCCAGATTGCGGATGGATCGACTGACGCGTCCATGGGAGAATAAAGGGGAAGGAGATTGAACTTTTTTGCCTTCCATCACAGTGAGGAATGTGGGGAATCCGCTGTGGTGGTTGTGTGTCTTGTTGCTTTTTTTTTTAGTATGGCTGTATGGTATTTCAAGTTTCACTGTGCCATAATTGGTACACGTGACAATAAACTGACCTTTGAACCTTTGAATCCCTTTCTCCCACTTATTTCCTTGCAATTCATTTTCCCACGCATGACCTTAAACAGTCCCCCAGCATAACTTCTCCCACTTACACTGAGAGCAATCTACAATGGCCATTTAACCTAACAACCAACATGTCTTTGAGATATGGAAGGAAACTGGGAATCCTGGAGGAAACCTATATTTTTACAAGAAAAAACGTGCAAACTCCACTCAGACAGCACCCAAAGTCAGAATCAAACTGGAGTGGTGAGACAGCCACTCTACCAGCAACATTACAGAGCAGTCCTAGGTCATAAAGCTCAGGAAGAGTACACTCCCACCTGCACCCTCCGCTCTGCTGCTGCCAATCTCCTATCCCCCCACATCCGGACCAAACTCAGATCCTGGGGGGACAGGGCTTTCTCCATCGCTGCTCCCACCCTATGGAACTCACTACCCCAAACCGTTAGAGACTCCTCCACACTCACCACATTCAAAACATCGCTGAAGTCTCACCTGTTCAGTACTGCCTTCAACCACTGAAGGTCACCTCACCTTCTGTCTCCTTCCTCTGTTCATTTACTTATTTACTTATTTATCTATTTATTCATTTCCCTATGTTCTCTAAATCTCTGTAAAGCGTCTTTGAGTATATGAAAAGCGCTATATAAATGTAATGCATTATTATTATTATTATTATTATGTTTGATCCATATCATTATCTGATCTCATCAGGGTATTACCAAGTTCCAATTGGTCCAATCATTATAGTTAATTCTACAAACATTTGAAAAAATGCATTCTGATCAAGTTTTGAGAAATCACTCAAAAAGACTGGAAGATCCAGATTGCTCTGACCGGGAACACTTCTTGTGCACTCTTTGGCTCAGAAGAACATCAGAGGATTAAGCAAGGTTTAATCATATTGGCTAAACTAACATTTACTGCCCAACGTTTTATTTTCAGGTGAGATTTTAAAATCCCATTCCGTTCTAATTATTTAGAGAAAGATTAAAGTTCTAGGCCTGTTTGAAGGGTTCATCCAAAATCACCAGACGTAGATGAACTGTTTAGTCACTTTACTGCTGTTTGCAGCTCCCCACTGCACCCATCAGATGCAGCGTGTGTTATTAAATCTATTTATTACCTGTGACATTTCTTGGGATATTCTGAGGAAGTGAATGGTGACAAGTAAAGGCTAGCTCTTCCTTGCACAAGTTTCTATTGAATGTATCTAATAACTCACCCGTGATGTAGACGTCATTGTTCAGTGCTGTGATGGCAAATCCCCACTTGTTATAATCGGGGAAGTCTGGCAGAACGGACCACTGCTCTGGGGATGGAAGGGCAACAGATCAGCAGCAACATCATCACCCGTATCTTGAAAGATTGCATTCAAATCCTAGCAGCACCCAGTATCCAGAAGCCACCGCAGGAATAGACACAAAGTGCTGAAGTAATTCAGTGGTACAGGCAGCATCTCTGGAGAGAAGGAATGGGTGACATTTCGGGTTGAGACCCTCTTTCAGACTCCCACTGTCCCTCCCTGTCCCACTGCTGGAATATTGGGTTGGTGGGCTCACGTGCAAGCTAAGTATTATTTGATAATAATTTGAGCCTACTACATTCCTCTCTGGAGATGTAAATCTGTCTGTGCAATTGTAATTTTGCAACACAATTCTCAATCTGTAAAACGTACTCCTAAATTTATATGAAAAAAAAATCGGGGATCTGCTATAAACAAACATTAAAACCACAGAACATATAAAAGTATAGCACATGACAGGCCCTTCAGCTTATTATGTCTGTGCTGAACATGATGTCAAATTAAGATAATCCCTTCTGCCTGTACATGATCCATGTCCTACTATTTCTTGCGTATTGAAGTGTGTATCTAAAAGCCCCTTAAATTGCCATTATCTACTTTCCACCATCATCCCTGGCAATGTGTTCTGGTACCTACTATCCTTTGTATAAAAAACTTGTCCTGTATATCTCTTTTAAACTTTCCCTCTCTCACCTGAACGCTCTGTCCTCTGGTAATTGATAGTTCCACCCTGGGTAAAAGCTTCTGTCTACCATATCTATACCTCTCATCATTTTGTATATTTTTATCACGTCTCCCCTCGGCCTCCAACTCTGCAGAGAAAACAATTCAAGTATGTCCAACCTCTCCTTACAGCTAATAGATTCTAATCCAGGAAGCATCCTGTAAACCTCTTTTGTACCCTCTCAAAGGCTCCCATACTATAATGGAGCAACCAGAACTACCCACAAAAGTTCCATAAAGCTGCAATGTGACTTCCTGCCTCTTGTACTCAATGCTTCAACTAATGACACTCTGATATGCATATCCTTCAACATGCCTCTCTTACCACTTTATACATGGGGTACAAATCTCGGAGAGACATGAACTTGGACTCTATGATCTCCCTTACATCAATACTGTTTATGGACTTGCAATTCACTGTATACTTTCCCCTTACATTTAACCTTCCATAAACACCTCACAATTGCCATCTGCCTTTTCTCTGCCCATATCTGTAAATAATCTATACCCCGCTGTATCCTTTGATAGTTTCCTTCAATTTCTGCAAGTATGCACCAATGTTTGTGCCATTTGCAAACTCACTCACCAACCCATCTACATTTTCATCCATGTCATTTATATATAATCACAAACAAGAGCCCCAGCAATGATCCCTATGGAGCACCACCTCCAGCCAAAATAACACCCTTCCACTACTAGCCTGTCTTCCTTCAATCCCATATATCTTCATTTTCTGCATCAGCATACTATGAAGGACCTTGTTGACTGCCTTAGTAAAGTCTAAGTGGACAACATCCATTGCCCTGTATTGATCAATCATCTTTGAAAACTCCCCATAAAAATCAATAAGACATGACTTGCCGTGAACAAACTTATGCTGCCTGTCCCTGATTAGCCCATTCTCTTTGAAATAAACCTAAATCCTGGCCCCCAACATGGAGAACATTTTTCTTGCAATTAGCCTGTCCAATCTCTTCTGAATTTTATATGCTTCTATAAGATCCCCTCTCATCCTTCCAAATTCCAGTGAAAAAAAGAACAGTCGACCCATTTTTTCATCATAGGTCAGTCCCGCCATCCCAGGAATTAACCTGGTGAACCTGCACTGCACTCCCCCAATAGCAAGAATATCCTTCCTCAAATTAGGAGACCACATCTGCACACAATACTCCAGGTGTGGTCTTACCAGGGCCCTGTACAACTGCAATAAGACCCAGGGGTGCAGTGCTGCCAGAGATCACAGGAGCGCCGCTCCGGCACCTCTGTAAAGAAAAAAGCCAAAATAAACAGCGGGGAATTTTAACAGCGGCCGCTCTGGCACCAGTGACAGCTCCGGCACCTAAAAAATCAGCACTGCAACACTGGTAAGACCTCCTTACTCCCAAACTCAAATCCTGGCGCTCTGAAGGCCAACTTGCCATTTGCTTTCTTCACTGCCTGCTGTACCTGCATGCTTACTTTCAGTGCCTGATGTACAGAGAGACCCAGGTCTCGTTGCACCTCCCCTTTTCCTAATTTGACACCATTCAGATAATAATCTGGCTTCTTGTTCAATATGCAACTGTTCACAATGAAATGTGAACAGAAGCAATCAAACTGTTATATTTTTAGGTTGTGACATGTATTACTTTATTTTAGTTTTGGTTTTTTATTGTCGCTGGTACCGAGGTAGAGTGAAAAGCTTTTGTCGGAGTAGTAATCCTCCGAGGTTTAATCACTATAATTATCTGCCATCCCTTACATCCACAGAACATCCCGTTGTACATATCACAGCACCACTCACTGGTCCTAATGTTGTAAAAAGCACAATTTTTTGACAAGATCTCATTATCTTCATAATCTTCATCCGAGTCCTCCAATGCCCGTCCTCCAATGACTACCAGAACCTCCTGAAATTTCTTGAGACCGGGTTCAGGTCTTTGCTGGGCTTCAACCTAAGGCAGAGGAATGAAGAGCAGAGACAGTTTCAGCCACATGCAGAATTCAGCACTTTTGCAACTGGGAATGTTCAACAATACAATTCTGAAACTGGAAGAAAGCAAAGGATCCCTCATCATGAGACCTCGTGCTAAGTATGCAGGGTAAATTTGGAAATGTTTCATTTATAAAGTTTTAGGTTCTACAGCTGGCCCTGTGGTAGACAGAGCATCTTCACTGCTGACCTACCCACCCTCTCTGCCATTACCCCAGCACCCACTAGTCTAGTCTAGTTTAGTTTAGTTTAGAGATTCAGCATGGAAACAGGCCCTTCAGCCCACTGAGTCCACATCCACCAGTGATCCCTGCATATTAACACTATCCTTCGCACTCGAGGACAATTTACACTTATACCGAAGCCAATTAACCTACAAACCTGTACTTTTTTGGAATGTGGGAGGAAACCGAAAATCTTGGAGAAAACCCGTGCGGTCAGGGGGAGAAAGTAGAAATTCCGTACAGACAGCACCCATTGTCGGGATCGAACCTGGGTTTCTGGCACTGGCAAATTTGAGGAAGGACATTATTGCTATTGAGGGAGTGCAGCGTAGGTTCACCAGGTTAATTCCTGGGATGGCGGGCGGGACTGACATATGATGAAAGAATGGGTCGACTGAGCTTATATTCACAGGAATTTCGAAGGATGAGAGGGGATATAAAAGAGACATAAATTTGTTAAAGGATTGGACAGGCTAGATGCACGAAAAATGATTCCAATGTTGGGGGAGTCCATAACTAGGGGTCACAGTTTAAGAATAAGAGGTAGGCCATTTAGGACTGAGATGAGGAAACATTTTTTCAGCCAGAGTTGTGAATCTGTGGAATTCTCTGCCACAGAAGGCAGTCGAGGTCAATTCACTGGATGTTTTCAAGAGAGAGTTAGATTTAGCTCTTGGGGCTAAAGGAATCAAGGGATATGGGGAAAAAGCAGGAATGGGGTACTGATTTTAGATGATCAGCCATGATCATATTGAATGGTGGTGCTGGCTCGAAGCACCGAATGGCCGACTCCTGTACCTATTTTTCTGTTTCTATGTTTCTATCTTAGGTCTAGGGAGGAGACAAATCAAATGGTTCAGCAATTGTGTTTCTATATATGCTCAGTGACTCTTGTTTGAAAATGTGTGGACATTAGGAAAATAAGAATTAGGGTAGAAGGATTTAGGGGATTGTCTACAAAGATTGCTGAAAATAGCGACATGGGTTAGCGAAAGCATTTACAAATGCATCAAGATGGTGAAGTTCATTGCTAAGAGAATAATCTGTAGAAGCAGTGATCCTTGGTTAAATTTTACTTGGAACACAATGTAGGGTTGTGGATACAGAAACAATGGAGAATATGCAAAACCTAATTTATGAAAATAGTACTACAAATGATTATGGTGACTAGGGAAACTAAACAGAGCTTAGACAATAGACAATAGGTGCAGGAGTAGGCCATTCGGCCCTTCGAGCCAGCACCACCATTCAATGTGATCATGGCTGATCATTCTCAGTATTCCGTTCCTGCCTTCTCCCCATACCCCCTGACTCCGCTTTCCTTAAGAGCACTATTTAGCTCTCTCTTGAATGCATTCAGAGAATTGGCCTCCACTGCTTTCTGAGGCAGAGAATTCCACAGATTTACAACTCTCTGACTGAAAAGGTTTTTCCTCATCTCCGTTCTAAGTGGCCTACCCCTTATTCTTAAACTGTGGCCCCTGGTTCTGGACTCCCCCAACATTGGGAACATGTTTCCTGCCTCTAATGTGTCCAACCCCTTAATAATCCTTTTAAGAGCTTGGTGCTCTTTCTTCTGCCAAAGTAAGACTATGTGACAATTGAGGACTTCAGGATTATGAAGGCATTTGGTGAGCTGGAGGAAGAGAAGCAAAGTCACTGAGAACTAAAATTCATAAATGTAAAAAAAAATAATAGGAATTATGGAGTGAAATGTTGGCCATGCAATGACTGAAGAAGGCACAAAGTGCTGGAGTAACTCAGCGGGTCAGGCAGTATCCCCGGAGAATGTGGATAGGTGACGTTTCGAGTCGGGATCCTTCTTCATCAGTCTGACCCCCTGGGGACTTTGTGCCTTTTTTTGTAAGCCGGCATCTGCAGTAAAGTTAATAGAGCAGAGCAAGATAGGCCACTCGACCCTAAAAACCGTAGTATGACATGGCACTATTTTAGTAGGCAGAAACTTGCAGTAACATTTTAAAAGAAAAATAACGAAAATCTGTGAATTGATAGATGAGATATATTCTGCATTTTAATGGTATCATCACACATACTGTTCCCCAAAACACTGATTACACTGCGAGAGGCAGGGTTTTACTTACTAAAATGGCTCCTTTGCGTACAACACTTCAGTATAGGTGATTTCGACGGAGTGGTCTATCTTGTACTGCTCTATTATCTTTGATCTGCAGTCCCTTATTTCTACATTGAATGACTGAGTTGTGGAACTAGAAAACTGGTATTGGTATTTTCAAAGGGAAACTTGATATGCTGAAGAAGGAGAAGGGAATAGAAGGTAAACAGATGTTAGAAAGGGTGGCATGGACATTCTTTGATTATTTGGACCGCATGTCCTGTCCCTGTGCTTTAAGTAATACTTGACAATTTGCCGGGAATAGTGCGATAAACAAACTACAGTTGCAATTCAGTGGGTGCAGCAATATCTATGGATGGGAAATGGACAGTCAATGTTTCAGGTCAAGACCCTTTCCCTGTTTTCTTTGCTCCAGATTCAGCATCTGCAGTTTTTTCTCTTCTTCATGTTAGGAATGGAATTGGATTCTTGGCCAAATCACAAAATAAAAATCCATTGTTGCTCAAGTTTGGATGTTGTGGTGCTAAACCTCACTACATAACCATGTATTTTTTCTAACCGCCGAATATCCCACTTAAATTGAATGGTGAAACAAAATTTATCCATGGACTTTTGAGGCTCCATGCAAGCTGGGTCTGGGTGCTGATTAAATATGGTTTTAATGCTGCGCTCTGCAATAAGTCTAATGATTGGTCTACATAATTTTCTAGTCAGTCATATGTTGTCTATGCAGTCATGATCCAAAGATACTTCCAGCCTGTTATACAATATTCGTTGTAAGGTAATAGCACAAAATGTTATTTTTTCCTTCTCGGATAACACTGGAGATTCAAAACAGTATAAAGTTACTCAACAATGAAACCACCACAAGGTGTCATTGCTGGAAGAAACCAAATGCTGTCGTGACATCAAAAACTATCAGAGCAAAACATAGGCAATTTAGAACTGTCAAGGAGATGGCTTGATTTAATTTCAGGCTGGAATTAATCTCCAGCGATCTTTTCTTTGTATATAAACCACTGGCCGGCCTTGATAAAATTACAGGCTGTGATGCCAGGCATCTCTTAGTCACATGTAAAACTGAATCACTCAATGTTGGTCATCCCGTATCTCAAAAATGTCCGGCACTGATTACATTCCAACTTGTAACTCTCTCCCGGATACTCAACGTCATCTCCCATTTATAAAGCATCTTACTCGCAGTAAACAGTTCATCGTGCTTCCAGGCAGTGTTATTAAAAAATAAAACATGATGCTGGGTCACAACAGGAAACATTAAGGTGGGTGAACAAAATATTGGTCCGAAAGATCAGTTTAGTTTATTGTCACGTTTCAGAAAATGGAGATTTGCTTAAACTACCTAAGGATATTAATCAGAGATTTTTGCAATTTTATCAGTCATTATATTCATCAAAAATAACAGATACTTCTGCGCAGATGCAAATTTTTTTGCAGGAATGTAACCTTCCTGGTTTGAATGTGAGTGATAGAAATTTACTGGGCGCAGAAATAACTATGAAAGACGTTGAAGAGACCATTAAATCCATGAAAAATGGGAAGACTCCTGGCCCTGATGGCTTAAATAATGAATTTTATAAAAAATTCAGTGGTTTGATCTCTCCACGTTTGCAAACCGTATATAGTCACGCCTTTAAACAACAGAGATTACCACAAACTCTGACAGAATCAACAATAATCCTCATTCCTAAAAAAGATAAGGATTCTGAAGACCCTGGTTCGTATAGGGCGATAGCTCTTTTAAATACTGATCAGAAGATATTAGCGAAAATCATGGGTGAAACTTTTATATACATCCCCAACAGCTAGAATATTAACTAATCAAATGCTGTCATCTAAATTTCATTTAGCTAGGGGTTGTAGACAAGGATGTCCACTATCACCACTTCTATTTGCCCTTATTATAGAACCACTTGCTGAGAGTATTAGATCAAATTCAGATATTCATGGCTATAACACTAAACATACAACCAATAAAATTTCTTTATATGCGGATGATGTATTAATATATATTACAAAGCCAGAAATTAGCATTCCGAATTTATTAAATCTCATAACTCAATTTGGTTCATTTTCAGGTTATAGAATTAACTGGTATAAAAGTGAAATTATGCCAATAATGGAGCATAATCCGGCCATACTTCAACAATTTCCTTTTAAAATTGCCTATGAAAAGTTTAAATATCTTGGAATTTACGTGACTAGGAAATATACTTCTTTATTTAAATTAAATTTTCCTCCTTTACTCGCTAAATTACACAGAAATATCCAATTTTGGAAAACACTCCCTATATCATTAGTTGGTCGTAGTAATGCTATAAAGATGATCTTTCTTCCACAGCTACTATACTTATTTCAAGCAATTCCGATCTATCTTCCAAAAAAGTTTTTTTTTTAAATTGATTCAATTGTTACTAATTTTATTTGGGACTACAAGACTCATAGAATAAATAAAAGACATCTATGTAAGTCTAAAATTAATGGAGGAATTGCTTTACCTAACTTTTTATTTTATTATTGGGCGCTTAATATTAAAAATATAACCTGCTGGTTGGATGATTCTGATCAACAACCGGATTGGTTAAAGATGGAGAAAGAGGATTGTTTACCATTCGATATTGGTGCGATCCTCTTAGCTCCAATAAATTTAAATAAAAAAACATATGGAGGTAATCCCATTATACATAGTGTTATCCGTACCTGGAAACAATTAAAGCTTACGTTAAAATTGAGTAAATTATTTGTTTTCCTTCCTATTGTGAATAATCCTTCTTTTAAACCGTCTGTCTTAGATAGAGGCTTTGCTCAATGGAAAAGTTATGGAATCAAAAGGGTGGGAGATCTTTATCATAAGGGAACTTTTCTTTCTTTTCAGGATTTACAGCAGAAGTACGGATTACATGTTAATAATTATTTTAGATATTTACAACTTAGAGATTATGTAAAATCACACATGCATGAATATAAGTTTAGAGGTCCAGAAACACTTGATGTATGCCTGAATCGACATTATAACTCAAATAAATTAATATCCTTTATTTACAATACTCTCCTTGACACTGACATTCCATCATCAGAATCTTATAGACGAGCATGGGAGGACGAATTGAATCAATTTATAATGCAAGATATATGGGATGAAAGTTTACAACATATACATCAATGTTCATTGAATACTAGACATTCCTTAATACAATTTAAAATAATACATAGATTACATTATTCGAAGACGAAATTAAATAGGATTTTTCCTAGTATCTCTCCTATTTGTGATAAATGTCAATTTCAAGAAGCTAATTTAACTCATATTTTCGTAACTTGTATAAAAATGCAAAACTTCTGGTTGGAGATTTTTAAAATAGTTTCTAAAGTTATTAATAAAAAATTAGATATGGACCCAAAATTAATTATATTAGGATTATCAGAACATACTACAAATTTTACAGTAAGTCAGGTACATTTTCTTGATTACAGTCTAATAACTGTGAAAAAATTAATACTTAAATTTTGGAAAAAACCAATAACCCCCACAATTAAAATGTGGACTACGGAAATGACAGAGACCCTGCATTTGGAAAAAATAAGGTTTGCCTTAATCGACAAACCTGAGTTATTTTTAAAAATATGGTCTCCATTTATTGAATTTTTAGAAAAGTAAATGGGTTTGGCACAGGACTAAAATAAAAAATTTAAATTAAAAGTTGAAACTTGAGTTAGGGGTTGGATGTACAACTGTGGTTATTGTCTCCCGGATCTACTCCCGTTAATTTTTATTGTTAGATCCTTTTTTTTAACCCTCTTATTCTCTCTCCCCAAGTTTATAGTTTTTTATTTTTATTTTTACTTTCTCTCTTCAAAAATTAAAAAATTGAAGCTATGTAAGAACTTTGTAACAAATGTGGTTTTTTTCTTATTTCTATTTGTACATATGCTTTTCAAAAAAATAAATAAATAAATAAATAAATAAATAAATAAATAAAATAAAAAGAAAAGCGTTCGTTGCATGCTGACCAGTAAGGAGAAAGTCAATACATGATTACAATCGATCCGTTTACAGTAAATAGATTCACTTAAGGCAATAACGTTTAGTGCAAGGTAAAGCCAGAAAAGTCCAATCAAGGATAGTCCAAGGGTCACCAAAGAGGTAGAAAGTAATTCAGCACCGCTGTCTGGGTGTGGTAGGATGATTCAGTTCCCTGATAACAGCTGGGAAGAAACTGTCCCTAAATCAGGTGGTGTGCATTTTCCCACTTCTATATCTTTTGCCTGATGGGAGAGGGGAGGAGAGGGAGTGGCCTGGGTGCGACTTGTCCTTCATTATGCTGCTGTCCTTGCCGAGGCAGTGTGAGGTAAAAATGGAGTCAATAGATGGGAGGTTGCTTTGTGTGATGGTCTGGGCTGCGTCCACAATTCGCTGCAATTTCTTGCGGTCTTGGATGGAGCTGTTCCCAAACCAAGCTGCGATGCATCCTGATAAAATGCTTTCTATGGTGCATCTATAGAAATTGGTGAGAGTTGTGGAAGTTTGTGAAGTTGGTGAGATGTTTTAAGCAATGTCAAAAGAGGAAAAAGAAGTGGAAATTAAAAGGTTGAGGAATGAAATTCCAGAGTCTCAGCAGCTGAGGGAACACTTACCATCCATGGTTAGAAATGGAAGAGCACAAAGATTTGTGGAAAAGAGGAGGTTATAGTGATACGGTAAACTATGGATAAGTTTGAGATGATAGATCTGAGATCATAGATGACAATTTTCAAATACAGATTTGGAAACCAATAGAAGACAGTAAGCCCAAGGATAATAAGTAATGAGTGGTGGTAAATGGGGTGGAGTGAGGTAAGAAATAGGCCTTAGACTTTTACTTTAGAGATACAATGTGGAAACAGGCCCTTTAGCCCAAAGAGTCCACACCAAACAGCGATCACCCCGTACATTAGCACTATCTCACACACTAGGGACAATTTGCAATTTTATCAAACCCATTAACCTATAAACCTGAATGTTTTTGGAGTGTGGTGGGAAACTGGAACGCACAGAGTAAAACCTCACTGTCAGAGGGAGAACGTAAATACTCCATAGAAACAGCACCCATAGTCAGGATGGAACCCGGGTCCCTGGCACTGCAAGACAGCAACTCTACCACTGCGCCACCCCAAAGGCAGAATGCTCAAAGATAGGAAGTTGTTTATTAAGGGTAGCTCAGCTCTGAGGCTAGCAGACCCAGAAACCTGGGTTTAATCCTGACCTCGGGTGCTGTCTGTATGGAGTTTGCATGCTTCCTCTGTGCCACGTGGGTTTCTCCCTGATAATCTGGTCTCCTCCCACATTCCAAAGGCAATGAATTGAGTAGATGAATTAAGTGCTCTATATTATCCCAAATGTACAGGTGGGTAGTGGAATCAGGAGGGAGCTGATGGGAATGTGGGCAGACTAGATTACAAAGAAAATTAGACTGTAGGGGAAGGGATTGCACTGTGAACCAGCATAGACCTGATGGGCTGAAATAGCTCTCTTCTTACATTGTTTCTCTTGAAGCTCATGTTTTTTTCATGGAGTAATCTCTTTTTATTCGATAAATTATTTGGGTCAGTTGGCACAATAAACATGAACCCTTACCTTGTTGTGAAAGCCTTCAATCCTTTTCCTGCAGTGCTCACACTCCTGAATGAGTTTGTCAGGCAAGAGCTGGTCTCTCAGATATTCCACATTCAGCAGTGGAAGGTGTACTAGCTCAAAGAGCTTGGGAAGGAAGCAACTCCGCTCCACCTCGTTGTACCTTATCCACCTGAGGAGGGCTTGGACCAGGCTTTCCTCCTCTTGGACCTGCAACATCTCAGCCCCCAGGTAGGCCAGGAGCCTCTCGATGCCCAGCAGCAGAAACTCCTCACTCAGGGACACCGCCTCAAAGTTCTCCAGAAGGAAGGAGTGCGCCTTGGCGATGACCTCTGGACACCCATAGATCACTCCAAACTCGTAGATGCCGAGGCAGTTGGTGGGGGCCATCTGCTGCTGGAGATAGCGACTGCACACCTTCTGCACTGCGCTGAACTGAAGCCGGTTGGCGGTCTGGGTCAGGGACTCCACGTTCTGCTGGTTAATGGTCAGCTTCCCCGTGTAGGCAAAGCCGATCAGGGTCTCCATCATGGCCGGATCCACATCCTTGAGCTCCACCCGGGCCGAGATGCTTTCCACAAATTCCCCCGTGAACATGGCGTGGAAGTACATGCTGCAGAGCGCCAGCACGCTCCGGTGGCAGGGGAACTCCTGGCCGCCCACCAGCAGGGTAACATCCGAGAGTTTGGGGTTGGACCTCAGGGTTCTCAACCCCTCCAGGAGGCTCTGTGAGTGGGATGGCAGGCAGAAGTCAAAGTCATCCACGTTCCGCACCATTTTGGGATCTTGCAGAAAGTCGGATTCTTCTACAGACCGGTGGCGGCCATCGCCTGCAAAAGCGGACAAAAGCAGAGAAGTAACCATTACTTTACAGCTCAGGGGACTGCTCATGGAACGGGTATCGGCAGGGCTGTTGGGTCTAGGAGCCCTCTCAGGTCTACTCAGGTAGCTGACTACAACTTCACCAGCTGCCTCCGACAATGTACATGGGCTGAGCACTCTGATGCTCCAGGTCCACACCAACAATAGGGTCATAGAGTCATACAGCATGGAAACAGGCCCTTCAGCCCAATTTGCCATATCGACCAAGATGCTCCATTTACACTAATCCCACCTCCTGCATTTGTCCCATATCCCTCTAAATTCTTCCTATCCATGGACCTGTCCAAATATCCTTTAAATGTTGTTATAGTACCTGCCTCAACTACCTCATAGAGCAGCTCATTCCATATATCCAAGTTGCTTCTCGGGTTCCTATTAGATTTTTCCCCTCTAACCTTAAACCTATATTCTCTGGTTCTCGATTCCCCTATTCTGGGCAAGAGGATTGGTGAAGGATTAGTGTAATTAGTGCTTGATGGTTGGAGTGGGCTTGAACTGAAGGCCTGTTTCTGAGCTGTATGACTCCATGATTCCATGACATAATTAGCTGCAAACACTTTGTGATATCCTAAAAGCAGTGTCAATGGGCTTATTAATATATCTTTCTTCCTTAAGAGGTTAGAAGCCGAAAAGGTGTCCGGACGTGAGAGTATCTTTCAGAGAAGTTCAAATATTTGTGTTACTGAGAAGCTGGCAATATGATCTGCAACATCCTGACTCTCAGTGATGAGGCACTCTGTCTCCTGGAGTGACTGTGCATGCAGTGTCTCTCAGGGAGGGTGGTGACAGTGAGAAACCTGCCTGACGTTGGAGGTTGTGGACGTCTCAATGATGGTGTGGGAGTGGAGTGACTGTGCACGCAGTGTCTCTCAGGGAGGGTGGTGACAGTGAGAAACCTGCCTGACGTTGCAGGTTGTGGACATCTCACTGATGGTGTGGGGAACTGTGCAGCCTGTCACATGGAACAGCTTGCGACGTGTGAACTGATGACAGGGGAGCGACCAGTTTCACAGGAGCGGCCCGTGAAACACGGAGAACCCTGTGACACGCAGTGGTCTATGAAACATGACGGGCCTGGGAAACAGGGAGGGTTCTGCAACGCCCAGCGGTCTATAAAACACGGAGTGCCCTGTGAAAAGGTGGGTGGTGTGACTCACAATAGTCCATGAAACACGGAGTGGCCTGTGAAACACGCAGGTGCCCGTGACACGCAGTGGTCCATGTGACACACATTAGTCCCTGAAACATGGAGTGGCCTGTGATACCCGGAGGGTCTAGCGACACGCCATGGTCCATGAAACACGGAGTGGCCTGTGAAACATGCAGGTTCCTATGACACGCAGTGATCCATGACACACGGAGTGGCCTGTGAAACACGCAGGTTCCTGTGGCACGCAGTGGTCCATGACCCATGGAGTGGCCTGTGAAAGGGAAGGATCTGTGACATAGAGCAAGGCCTGTGAAACGTGGGGCAGCCTGTGACTCAGGGTAGCTTCTTATACAAACCGGCCTCTTAGATTTTGGGGCCTGTGATTCAGGGGAACCTGTGACATGGAGCAGTTTGTAACTCAGAGCGATCTTTGAAACGGAGCAGTGCATGAAGCAAAACAGCGTGTGAAACCCAGAGCGGCTTTGAAATCGCAGAGGCATGTGACACAAATCATTATGAAACAGTTAATGGAAGGAGAATCCTGTGAAGAGGTGGGAGGGAATTGTGGCCTGGCACTTACCATCAAACACATTCGGGGCTGAGAGACTTTTCCAAGGTCTTTTGCTCCATGGACGAGCAGCGATTTTCCTTGAAATCTTGTTCCTCCCAGCAGAGCTCTTCAATCTGGTCCAACGCTTCCCATATACCCCGAGCACAAACTTATTCCAGCTCTTCAAATGATTTCTTGGAAGTTTAAAAATGTTTTTTTTTTGGCAGATTCTTCACCAACTGTAGACTTCACTTGAAACAGAGGACTTGTACGGGCGAGGAGCTGAGCTGTCAAAGCCGTGTGGGTGTTGTGTCTTTTTTTACACCATCATGCTCCCGCTGTGTGCAGTTATATTTATCCTCTCTGGGAGCACAGTGCTGCCTGGGTATCAGGCTTCCTGCCCAGCCACCTGTTCTTAAAGCAACACTGCAGCAAAATAATTTCTACCAGTAAACAAGTCCTTCATTTCAATTGATATGTGTGGGAAAGAACTGCAGATGCTGGTTTACACCAAAAATAGACACAAATGCTGGAGTAACTCAGCGGGACAGGCTGCATCTCTGGAGAAAAGGAATTGGTGACTTTTCGGTTTGAGACCCTTCAATTTATATTGTGGTCAATAGATCCAAAGTTGGATAATTGCCCACATTGTTTCATTGGTAAGGCCAGATATTGACAGTGTGTTCAACACTCCTTCTCAGGCAGTTCCCAATAAAGTCATAGAGTCATAGAGAAATACAACATGGAAGCAAGTCTGTGATAATAATAATAATAATAATAATAATAATAATAATAAGTACTTTATTCATCCCAGAACGGGGAAATTTGCAGGGTTACAGCAGCAAAGTGGATAGCAAAAATAAATAAGCATTCATTAAAAAAATAAAATAACAGTAATTATCTTTATTTACTGGTGATGTCCCACTGGGTCTGTGATATCCATCAACTATTCATTTACACTAATCCTACATTAATGTCTTTTTTTTTAACTCTGTCTTCATGTCCATGAACTCCAGATTCCATAGCTCTCACTCCACACAGAAGCTAGGCCTGTCCACCTGGCAGAGAACAGGGAGGTGACAATTATCCATGGCAGTGATTTATAGATCAACAGTCAAGTTGTGCAGAAATAAATAAACTCTCTTTGAGACGATTATCTCAAGGAAAAGACTGCAGTATGAACTACAAAGGAGCAAAAGACTGTTGGAAAAATTGAGTGGTTCAGGCAGCATGCGTGGAGGTAAACTGACAGATAACCTTTTGGGTCAGGACCCTTCTACAAAATGTTGTGTACATTTTCTACCACAGATGCTGCCAGACCCATCGACTTCCTACAGCAGTGTGTTTTTTGCTAATTATTCCAGCATCTGCAGTCTCTTGGTTCTCCAAGGTATAAAGGAGAATGATTAAAGTGTTTTTTCTTATAGCAGGGGATCTTGGCAGCACCCACTGTGAAACTGAGATATCTAGCATGTACATTTTTTTAATATGAAATCAACACTTTTATACTTCTATCTTTGCAGTGGCTCAGTATAATAAACCTACTGTTTATTCCAAACAGTACAGCTATGAACTGATAGCCTCATTTAGTTTGTCAACAAAGTAACTTTGTTTAATTTCCAAAAACAAACTTTATTCTGAATAAAAACTAGATAGTAAACAAAAACTATGCAAACATCCTTCAGACATTCTCCACATTTATATATCCATTAGTGTCATATTCAGTTGTGTTTGCACCTTTCTTTAAAGAAAACACCCTTGCAACCATGGCCCCACTGGAGTGATATCCCTTCCCTTGTTTGACTTGCCTTTGGAAAGGTTGTACTGACTGACTGAAATTTACCAGCACCTTTACTTGGTCCATGCCTCGTTGAAGGGTGAGACTGCCCTTGCTCTACTTGTGCATCCCTTTTCAACTCGCAATGCATTGTCTTCACTGGAATGTAAGGAATCTGAGACATGATCTTACTGCTATACTTGGAAACACACTCAAGGTCCTTTGTAAAACTACCAGCAACAGGCATAGCTGTGCAATGCCTGCCCTTCAGCCAACACATACACACAGCTGCTGATTTCACACCGCATCACTATGCTTCCGCTGTCACACTCACTCCGTTGGTGCAAAAAGGTGCAAGGAGACCTGGAATGTGCTCTAAATTGTTATTAATTAAATAATCAGCCTGTTTCCTAAAGAAACTTTAGACACACACAAGACTGAAGATATTTATTATTAATATATGATAAAATTTACATTGAAATTCAAACAAATTTTGTTTTGTTTATTATTGTCACCTCTACCAAGGTACAGTGAAAAGCTTTTTGGCACAGAAGGCCGTGGTGTTAATATCCAAAGTGCCACCTCTTAACTTG